>NC_050573.1:182065894-182365894 GCF_011100635.1 Trichosurus vulpecula | reverse complement strand
AGCGAATGTGCGCATGAAGGGAGAAAAGACTATTGTAGGTGGCTGGGTGTTTCCAGATATCGCCCAATTGTTGCTTCTGTCGTGAATTTCCCCATGTTTGTTTTCCCCACAGTTGGGGGGTGAGGGGGTGAAGAAAGGGGAGAAGCCTTCAATCTCTTCTACATGGCCTATAACAGCAGAACTCTGAACTCTTCTCTGAGAGGGTGTTCAGACTGAATGGAATGTGTGGTCTGTGTTTATTCACTTGATAAGTTTTCTAATGGGATGTCTCAGAAATCTGTTTGTAAAAGCTAATATCTCCACTCATTCTCTTTCCTTCTGCTTCCCCTAGGGCCTAGTCAAGTGAGCATGCAGTGGATATTGCTACAGAGCTCAGGTCTTGAGAGACAGGGATGGCTGGCTCATGAATATAGATCAATTCTTCTTAAAGAAAAACTAGTATTTTGAAGGTCGATTCAATTAAATTCCATCCCATTCAACAATATCTCTTGTGTGTAAAGAACCATACTAGTGGTGTTGGGAGGTGATAAAAAGTTTTAGATAAGACCCAGTTCCTACCACCATGGAACTCACAGTCTAAGAGAAGGATAGGCCACATACAATAATAACTATAATACATGATAAGAAATCTGAAATAACAAATTACAAATTTAAGAAATGATAATTTTCATGTGATAGTGTTGTAGAAAAAACATTGAATTTGTAGTAACAGGTTATGGATCAAGGGTGGGGAATCTGTGGCCTCAAGGCCACATATGGCCTTTTAGGTCCTTGGGTGGAGACTTTTGACTGAGTCCAAGTTTTATAGAACAAATCTTTTTTATTAAGGGGATTTGTTCTGTGAAGTCTGGATTCAGTCAGAGGGCCACACTTAAGGACTTAGAGGGCCACATGTGGCCTTGAGGCTGCAGGTTCCCCAATCCTGTCTGGATTCTGCTTTTCCTTCTCCTCCTCTCCTAGGATGACCTTGGGCAAGTCACTTAATCTTTTCAGACCAGTTTCCTTATCTATTATTTAACCACCAGGTGCCATTGACATTTACTTATCTGGGCCCATCTAGTAAAAGAATCTGGGTTCTACATGGGGCGGGAGAGGGGTTGCCTATGGACATTGTTTTGCCTGCCCCCCTCATCAAAGTGGTGATTACAATGCTCTCTGTGGTTCTCAGGTAGTCAGAGATGTTTTGTCTCTGACTCTAACTCTCTCCATGGGACTTAACTTACTTGTTGTAAAGGGGTATGTGGATTTATCCAACAAGAATTAGCTCAGAGCCCCCAGTCACTACATAAATCAGGCTTCCTTCTTGAACTTGCTATATTATAGGGAGCTCTAGTCCCATGACCTTGGCATAATGGAGTCAACTCTACACAGAAGCAAATATGCTTGTATAATGCACATATTTATTCAGCACAGAATTGATAAGCACTTAAATAGCACATAGTAACTAGAACACCATGCATAACAAAACAATAAAATATATATACATATACACTGAGCAGTAGCAAGCCTTTTGCTCTTCTAAATCCTGTCAGTCCTCCAGGCAATACCGAAGCTGCTTTGACCCAGGGTTCTAGGAAATGCTATTTGAATTTGCTTAGTTCCCTACTTCCACTCCCCTTCTAAATTGACCTTCCATTTTGGATAAAAAGGTTAAGACCCCTGTAGGAACTCTGGACCTCAAGAATGTGGAACTCAGGATTTAGTGTGAAATAGAACTCAGGAAGGTTGATGTTTCCTGTGGTCTCAGATATCTGGTTACCAGTAGGGAGTCTCTGGCTTTGGCTATCCTATCTTGGAGCAGGATGAGTAAAATCAGTGGTTAGTCCTGGTAACTATTGGTAATCCTGGCATCTCCTGACATCTCCTGTGGCATATCTCTGCTGCAACTAGGTCTCTCATCAATCCTCAACCAAATCCTCACTGCTCTGAGCAACAAAGGTAGGGAGAAGATAGAGTAAGAAGAGCATTATGTGTAACATGATGGGGTTGGAACAGATGACCTTTACGATCTCTCCAGCTCTAAATCTACATACAGAACATGCCAGACTGCAGATGCTATGATGGGAAATCATTGTGCTGTGGCAGATTGCCACTTCTATCACTGCCACCCCTGCTCTTTGAAATACAGTATAAGTCCCTCAGCTAATGCTAATTCATAGCAACTCCTATATCCTAAAGCTGTCATAGACTTTGAGCTTTGGGAAGCTTAATTAGCTACAAAGCAAAGGAATGAGCCTATAGTTTCTAGAGCTGAGGAGTTTTCAAGGATGTCCCAGGAAATCCTATTCATTCACCAATTCTCAGGACAATGGCTTAGAAGCAAATACACATACCTGTCATTCTGGGGAAAGAGGACATGGCTCACAATCTGGGCAGGAGTGGAATTCCTCCATAAAAGAGATCAGACACTGTTCTGCAAATCTGCTCTTACCCAACCCAGAAGAGATGGAGAACAGCCAGGGCTGAGAAAGAGCAGCAAAAAGCATTACATGTTGGGTCCTATAGCCATGAAGGCACAGCCATTTCCAGATGTGGCTGCAGGTGTGGGTGTGAGCAGTTCTGTTCACAAGATTCCCAGTTGATTTCCAGGCACATGAATCTCTTTTGTGGCTGTGAAGACTGACAAAAGATTTGACAGCTTTGACTTACTGTCAGGGAGCAACTAAATGCTATGATAGTTTGGGGAAGGGGAGGATCACTTTCAGCTGGGGGAGGGGTTGAAGGGGATTGGGGAACTCAGTGGAGAAGGCAGCACTTAAACTGGACTCTCTCTCTCTTTGTCTTTATAACAGGTAATAAACTTAAGGAATTTATTAATTCTCCTTCCCTGCTTTTCTCTTCGATACCCTCTACCTCCTAGAAGTGGTATAGGCTGAAGTGATAAATTGTTTCAAAAACAGTTTAGATAAATTAATGGATGGCAGATTAATGTTGAGCCATTAAGAAAAACCAGGAAGTTTGGGAAGATTTCCTTAAACTTTGAGACTGAAATCAAGGACAATTGTATGTTCTGCTATGTGATCTTTGGTTCTTCTGTCCTGCACAGAACAGTGACTGAATGAATCATATGACTGACCCCGTAGAGCATTTCTTATGTTCCCAATAGTGTTTAACAAAAAATAATCTGTATGCTTTTCTAACAAGGAGCAGCTGAGCTGCTGGTCTACCCAGGGGCAATTTAAAGGTCAGTAGTTTTTTTTCCCCAATAGACTTCTACATATATATATATATATATATATATATATATATATATATATATATATATATACACTACAAATAAACACATGAACCCTAAATCTTTTTGTTGATTAAATCAGAATCCTTTAGATTATTTATCTCATCTGATAATTTATCATATTCTCTAGGAATCATATTAGTCTCAACTCATTCCGTAAAATCAGAATTTTACAGTATAACTAGATGCATCTGAGTATATATATTATATAATATTTGAGTGTATATATATATATATATATATATATATATATACACATATACATGTGGACTGGTATATGTGTATATGTGTGTGTATGTGTATCTATCTATATATGAATGTATAGACATGGTTTCCCTCATTCAGGGCTTCTGAGACATGGGAGACCACTACATTAAGAGGCAGAAAGATTGAGTTATAACCCCAGCTCTGCTACTGATTTGTTCTTTGTTGTATCATTTAACTTCTTAACCTCTCAGTCTCTCATCTGTAAAATGAAGACCTTAGAACAGTGGTTCATAACTGAGTATCTGTTAACTTCTTTTAAAAGATATTTTTATAACTGTATTTTACTATATAATTGGTTTCCTTTGTAATCCTATACATCTTCTTTTATTCATTTAGCAACTTTATTCTGAAAATGGGTCCAGAGCCTTTACCAGACTCCCCAATGGGATTATGATACAAAAACAGTGAAAAAAACCCTGTGAGGTATCTGTGGTATAGTGATTGGAGGGCCAACTAGAGTGCGAAACATCGTTTCAAATCCTGCCTCTGACTGGCACTTACTAACTGTGTGACCTGGGAAAGTTATTTAATTTCAATGTACTTTTGGCATTTCCATAGACTTATCCATTAAGCCACACACTGATGTGTAGAAGGAGTTCCTCCAGCGAGACATCATGGATCTTCCCCATAAAATAAGAAAAAAACAAAACAAAACCATGTCACCTAATGGAGTTAGGGGAGGAGCAGAGGATTAAAAATATACTTATTAATTTATCTTTCCTTTCCTCCCTTTTTATGTTCTCTGACCTCTCCATTAGCCATCATTTCTCTTGAAATATTCCCTTAATTCAATTTAACTCAACAAGCAATTATAAAGTGCCTCTTATGTGCTTGGTCCTGCACTAGTTGCGGATGATGAAAATGAAATAATTTATGATTTTGAACAAATCTGGTGGGAAACTATCTGAATGGAATATCTATCTACTCCCAGGTCCCTCCTAATTCCTTGTTTTTAAGATCTGTTATGATACTGAGAGGGAGATTAGAGCAATTCCTGGATTAAAGTGATGATAATCTCACTGAAGTCTGCCCTGGTCAGATACCCTGAGAGTACTGTCTTCTGTTCTAGGTGCCAGACACTGATAAATTGGAGCATGTCCATAGGACGGTGGCCTGGATGGTCATATGAGACCATGCTGTTTGAAGATGGGTTGGAGAATTGGGAATGTTTAGACTGGTTAAGAGAAAACTTAGCAGGGTCATGATAGCTGTCTTCAAGCATTTGAAAGGTTGTCATGTAAAAATTAGATTTATTCTGCTTGGCCAGAGATAGCCAATCTAGGAGTAATGGCCAGAAATTGCAAAAAGGCAGATTTAGACTTGATGTGCAAAAAATATTTCTTAGCCTTTAGCACTATACCAAAGTAGAATGGGAGAATCAGTGAATTCCTCCCTTCTGGGAGGTTTTCAATCAAGGGTTAGTTGACAAATGATCAGGTAAGTATATTCTGGAGGGTACCCTTTTTCAAGACTCATTTGGACTTGCTGGCAAAGTTCCTGCCAACTTAGAGTTGCTGTAATTGGGCCTAGATCTTTCTAGTTGTCCAGCAGAAGACATGAACAATTGGTGAACAATTTTCTGACTCCACAGGCTCCTTTCCAGTCATATAAAGCTGGATTCCTCTGACTCCTTTTTCATTTTTAAACCGATGGCCTGTGTGATACTTAAATCTCTTGCAAATCCCCAGGAATGGGCTTAAGAACCTCCTCATACCTGTAGTCTATTAGCCTCCTACATCTGTTTTCTTTGTAAGCTCATACAAATTTCCTGAACATTTGAGGAGTAGCCATCACGCAGGGATGCAGAGGTCTGAGCCGGATCTGATTCTGCATGGGTACTGAGGCCTTGACAGCGGTTTCCTAGAAAAATGATGTGCTCCTTATCTATTTGCTAATTCCTTCCACATATCACAAGGCTTTTCTGTAAATTCCCATCAGTCTTGACAAAGTTATCTTGTAGACTTTATGTAGTGATTTTGATGGTTGCACAGAGCTGTTTGTCTTGTTCAGAACTAAATTAATAACACCATGATGGCACCTACTTTAGCACCAAACTTCTTAAACTCTCCTAATATACTAATCAGCATGTCAGTGGAATATTTTTTTTCCGGATAAAGACAAGCCTGGTGAAATGGATTAGACATTCACATGGCATTGCATAATTCAGCATGCCGGCTCGGTGCATATGATTTGCATTAATAGCCTTCACCGAAAGCGGCTGCTTATAGGACTCTCTCATTAGGTCGAATGTGGAAGCTTCCAGACTGTCAATCAATTACAGTAATTTCCTTTTCCATATTTATTCCATCACGATCATTGACAGCTACCATTAAGTGACATTAATACAATACAATATCATCTTGCATTTCTACAGGGCTCTTCATACAGAGCATCTCAGGGTGCCTAACAATTTCTCTCCAGCCAAGAACTCACATTATGTAGGAAAAGATGCCATTGCTTTTTGGGTTGAAATGAGGCCTTCCAACTGTCCTGGGTTCTTTTAGAATGTCCTAGAATCTTTGGAGATTTTCTTGGCTTCTGTGGGGCATAAATAATCCCTCTTTGCCCTTTACCCCATTCTAAAGTATCAGAAAGTGGTAGTGCCAGGAAGTGGGTTAGCCAGGCAGGCAGCAGGGAGTGGAAGAAACATGTCCACACCCTGGCTTTCTCCCCACACTGGAATTAGAATCTGCTTAGTTGGCTAGCTTATGGGGAACCCTTTAGTGGAGGGAGAACACCCACTTTCTTGGGAGGGCAGGAATTGCCTCATACCATTGTCTGGTAGTAATCTCCCTCCCTCCGCTCCCCCATCTGAGATTAGCAAAGCAAGCCAGCAAAAGAGAATTGTGCCAAACCTTTCTTTGATAGAAAGATCTCTGGTGTAGACCAAGGTAGTGTGATTCATACTCATACCCTACTGTTTACCTCCGCTCTGATTTTCATTCTGAAAACCAGAGTTTCCTAGCATTATGCCAATCCAACCAGACTAGGGCAAGGCTTCTTTACCTTTTCCATGCTATGAAGCCCTTTGGGTGTCTGGTGAAGGAAATGGATCTCTTCTCAGAAAAATGTTTTAAAGTGCATTAAGTAAAATACATGGGACTAAAAAGGAAACTGATTAGGAAGGAAGGAAGAAGAAGGAAAGAAAGAAGAAAGAAAGAAGAAAGAAAGAAAGAAAGAAAGAAAGAAAGAAAGAAAGAAAGAAAGAAAGAAAGAAAGAAAAAGAAAGGAAGGAAGGAAGGAAAGAAGGAAGGAAGAAAAGAAGGAAACAGGCATTTATTAAGCAAGCACTGTGCTAAGCACTTTACAAATATTATCTCACTTGGTTCTCACAACAACCCTGGGAGGTAAGTACTATTAGTATCTCCATTTTACAGATGAGGAAATAGAGGCAGAGATTAAATGACTCTTACAGGATCACACAGTAAAGGTCCAAGACTATATTTGAACTCAGGTCTTCCTGACTCCAGGCATGGCATTCTATCTACTGTGCCACCTAGGTTTCTTGATTATATTGAAATACAGTTATCACAATTAAAAAAAACCCAAACAATGCAACAAATCAAGGTCACAGACTCGAGATTAAAAATACCTCTTACTATGTCCAAGGGGCCACCAAACTGTGCACACCCTTTGACCCAGTTATACTGCTACTAGGTCTGTCAAAGAGATTTGAGGAAAAGGAAAAGGATCTATTGTACAAAAATATTTATAGCAGCTCTTTTTATGGTGGCAAAGAATTGGAAATGGAGTAGATGCCCATTAGTTGAGGAATGGCTGAACAAGTTGTGGTATATGATTTTAATGGAATACTATGGTGCTATAGGAAATGATAAGCAGGATGTTTTCAGACAAACCTGGAAGACATATATGAACTGATGCAAAGAGAAGTAAACAAAATGAGAACATTGTATATAGTAACAGCAATATTGTACAATGATTAACTGTGAATGACTTAACTATTCTCAGCCTACAATGATCCAACACAACTCTGAAGGACTTACGATGAAAAATGCTATCCACCTTTAGAGAAATAACTGATGGAGTCTGAATGCAGATTGAAGCAAACTTTTCAAACTTTCTTTATTTTTCTTGTTGGGGTTTTTTGGATTGTATTTTCTTTCACAATGTGGCTAATATGAAAATATGTTTTGCATGACTTCATGTGTATAATTGATATAAAATTGATTGTCTTCTTAAGGAGGTAGAACTGAAGGAAGGAATTATGAGCTCAAGATTTTACAAAAAGAATGTTAAAAATTTTTAGATGTAGTTGAGAAATACTTAATGAAATATATTTGGGGAAAAATCTTGTTCTAGTGAAAAAGTATTCTGCATGTAAGAATTTATTTTTTACCCTTTGCCTTTATTACCTAACAAATCTAGATTCTAATCTATCTCCAAACAAGGGGAAATGGAATGCAATCTCAGAAAGAGAGATGTAGCCAGGACAAATAGTACCAAAATGGTAGGTACCAACAGAAAGAGTGTGGGATTTGTTGTCGTAAGACATGTGGGTGGCTTACTTACTGTCTTGTGTAAAATTTTTAAACTCTCTGGGCCCTAGTTCCCCGTTGGCAAAACAAAGGTGTTGGTCTAAATGACCCCGACTTTTCTCCAGCTCTAAATCGATGACTCTATGAACCATTGTGACAGCTGATATAAGTGTGGTCTTTATTGTATACATTTTGTCTTGTTACAGAGATGACCCTAACACAGTGCTGTGGCAATTTGGTGTCCCCTACGGAATGATCCATGGGGTGATGGAGGCATAGGCTTTTGAGTTCAAGAACCAATTAAATAATGAAAGCAGCCCAGTCATTGAGGTCAGCTAAGAAATAAAAGCAGAGCACAATTGTTGAGTTCCTACTATGAATAAGGCACTGTGTTCAGATTTTGAGACAGGGTCTGAATACAACACAAGGCAAGAATGTCCAGAGGCCAGAGAGAAATAATTGTACTATTGTGAAAAATTATGCTTGAGAAGGAAGGAACATTGAGTCAAGTTTGTTTATCTTTGCCACTTGGTATTAAGAGACTTCACTGCTGTCATTTTATCCATGTGGTAATTCCCTCCATCTATACAGATTGTGACTCCTCCTTACTGGATAGTTTCAAGGATTACTGTGATGTAAAAAAAAAAAAAAAGGTTTATCAGTGGCGGCTAATCTCCTGGCAATGAATGAGTTCTTTAAATCTAGTTAGGGCAGCTAGGTGGTGCAATGGATACAGTACCAGGCCTGTAGTTTTGGTCACCTATTTAACCCCTTCATTACAGCCAGACTTGTCTATTCAACAAATTCAATTTCTGAACTATTTCTTAAGTGCCTAATATGCCCCAAACACAGTGTTACTTAGGTATTGGGGATATAAAAACAGAATTAAGTCAAGATGGCATAAGGGATAGAGGGCTAGGCTTGTCATCAGGCTGACCTTGTTTCAAATCCTACTTTTGTCTTTTACTAGGTGTGTGGTGCTAGACACACACTTAACCTCTGTCTGTGCCAGCTTCTTTATCTGTAAAATGGGGCTAATAGTAGCACCTACATGGTAGGATTGGGGTGAGGATCAAATGAGACGACACTCATAAAACACATGTAAGCCTTAAAGGACCGTGTAAATCTTAGTTGTTGTTGTTGTTAATACATCTAATACGTTAGTGTGAATGAGATAAAATTCTTTTATCATGAGAGGCGAAGAACTTAAATGGTTTGTGGTGGTGGAGTAAGGCAAATAAAAGAAGGTAGAGCGGGAAATGGTTGAAAAAGAACATTCTGAGAGAGGATTCTGGGAAGATGGAGGAGTAGGTCAGAAAACTTTTGGTTTTTCAATTTTCCTGCATAGAGAAAGACAGAACATTGCCAGAACATTGTAGAGCAGTGGAAATAAAGAAAAGTCAGGGTAAAGCGGTTGTTTTAAGACAACCTACAAAGACCTCAGGAAAGACCTGACCTGCAGGGGCAGAGGTTCAGCCTCTGTGAAGTGCAAACACCTCCAGGCCAACCCTGCTGAATCAACAAACAAGCCCTGGGGGCAGCTGGGGTTGGGAGGTAGCCTCTGCCTTAGAAACTTTAATCTCAGGGACAGTGTGAAGGTCTGACAGCTGAGTAGGAGAAAATCGAAGGACCTTCCACTGTCTAGGGATGCCAAGCACAGCTATGCTGATCAGACATGTCCTGGGCTGTGTTGCTGATGCAGGGGAGTAGGAGCTAGCACATACCTGGTCAGTGCAGTAGCAGAGGGACGGGGACTCTGCTGGCTGTGGGCACTTGCTGGAGGGAGCAGAATCACAAGTTCCAGTTCCCGGGAAGAAAGGACAACTGTAGTTTGATCATTTGTGGGACAATCTGATCTGGGGCTCTAGATATGGCTTAGGAGTGGGGTGGAGAGCCCAAGGTTGAGCCCTGGGACAGACCTCAGAAAATAGCAGTACAAAGTACCTGAGGCTTGGGGTATTACTCCCCATACCTCAGGACTAGAACTTGATCACACCAGTAACTGCAAAAACCAAAATGAATAAATAAATGAAATAAAAATGAGCAAGCAAAGAAGAAAGAACCCAACCATAGGTAGCTACTATAGGGATAGAGAAGATTTGGGTTCATATTCAGAGGAAGATAATGGAGCTAAAAAAGCCACTCCTTTTTAAATGAGAAATGTCAAATTGTCCCAAGCACAAAAAGATTTCTTAGAAGAACTTATAAAAGGACTTTAAAAATAAAATAAGAGATATTGAGGAAAAATTAGGAAAAAAATGAGAGCGATGCAAAAAAAAATCAAGAACATTATGAAAAGAAAGTCAACCAACTTGAAATAGAGAACCCAAAATTAAGGAAGGAATTAATTCCTTGAAAACTAGAATTGGGCAAAAGGAAGCTGATGACATTCGAAGATACAAAGAAATAACACAACAAAATCAAAGGAATGAAAAAATAAAAGAGAATATGAAACATTTCATTAGAAAAAACAACTGATCTGGAGTACAGATAAAGGAGAAATAATAGAAGAACAGTTGGACTGCCTGAAAACTATGATAAAAAAGAATATTGGTACAATATTACAAGAAATTATCAAGGAAAATTGTCCTGAAATTCTAGAACAAGAAGGCAAAGCAGAAATAGAAAAAATCTATGGATCACCACCTGAAAGAGACCCCAGGAAGAAAACTTATAAGAATGTTGCAGCAAAATTTCAAAACTTTTGGGTTAAAGAGAAAATATTGGAAGCAACAAGAAAAAATAATTTAAATATCATGTAGTTGCAACAAGGCTGACTGGGGAACAGGGCAACCAGAATATATGCCATCTTGGAGTGGGGGGAGGGTAGAAATGGGGAAAAAATTTGTAATTCAAACTTTTGTGAAAATCAATGCTGAAAACTAAATATATTAAATGAAAAAAAAAGAAAATATCAGTTCTTTTATGACTGTCATTTTTATTTGGGTGGTTTGAAAGAAAAGCTTGGCCTGAGCTGAATATGATGGGGTGATTCTAAAAAAAAATAAGGAGAGATGAAAAGGAGCCATTACCTCATACAAATGAGGCAAAAAGGAAAAAAAAAACTGATACAGAAGTTAGTAGCAGGGAGGGTGGTAGTGCCGAAACCTTACTGTCATTGGGAATGGGTTAAAGAGGGAAGAATATATATGTGTATATATATATGTCTATCTATCTATCTAGAAGGTTATCTTCTCTAATCAGAAAGAAATAAGAGGGTAAGAGGTTGGGGTGAGGGGAGAGGATAAGGGAGGGATTTTTAGAGGGATGGTTAGATTAAGGGAATAGAAGGGCAAGGCAATGGGTAGAAGTAAAGCAAAGGAGTGAAGAGGGATAGGAATAGGGTGAGAAGGCTAGGGAGAAAAAATGGGAAGGAGGAAAATATTTTTACAACAAGTAATTATAATTTAGAATGTGAATGGGATGAATTTACCCATAAGATGGAAATTGATAGCAGATTAAAAATTTGACTTCAACAATATATTGCTTTGAGGAAATGCTATAAAAATGAGAAATATACACAAACATAAAATAAAGGTCAGGAGCATAATTTATTATATAAAAAGGGTAGTATTCATGATTTCAGACAAAGTTTAAGCTAAAATAGATTTAATCAAAGGAGAATAAAAGGGAAACTACTGTGTCAGCTATATTATTCAATAGTGTTTTAGACCATTTAAAATAACTAGACAGTAAAAAATACCTGAGAATATACTTGTCAAAACAGGATAGATACCCTTAGAACAGAGGTTCTGATGAGTAGGGATTTAAATTTTTTCTTTTTCTTTTTTTAATTGATTTTTTATTTTTAGTCTACAACACTCAGTTCCACAAGTTTTTGAATTCCAAATTTTCTCTTCCCCCCTTTCCTCCTCCCTCTTCCCCCAAGATGGCTTGTAATCCGATATAGGTTCTACATATACCTTCACAGTAAACTTATTTTTACAATAGTCAAGTTGTAAAGAACTATAACCAATCGAATGAATCATGAGAAAGAAGAAACAAAACCAAAAAGAAAAAAAAAAAGAGAGAGCAAATAGTTTGCCTCAATCTTCATTCAGACTCTGTAATTCTTTCTCTGGATGTGGGTAGCTTTTTCCATCATGGGTCTTTTGGAGCTGTCTTAGAACCTCGCATTGCTGAGAAGAGCCAAGTCTATCAAAGTTAGTCATCACAGATACTATGTGTCTGTAATCATGTATGATGTTCTCTTGGTTCTGCTCCCCTCACTCAGTATCAGATCATGTAAGTCTTTCCAGGTTGTTTATGAAGTCTGTCTGCTCCTCATTTCTTATAGCACAATAGTATTTCATTACATTCATATACCACAACTTGTTTAGCCATTCTCCAATTGATGCGCATCTCCTTGATTTCCAATTCTTTGCCACCACAAAAAGAGCTGCTATATATATTTTGTACATAACAGGTCCTTTTCCCACTTGTATGATCTCTTTGGGATACGGCCCTAGGAGAGGATATTGCTAGGGTCTAAAATTTTTTCTTTGGATAACTATTTCAATATAATTTGTTTCCTTTGTAATCTGTCTTTCATTTTATGCATTTAAAAACATTATTCTGATAAGGGGTCCATAGGATTCACCATAATACCAAGGGGGCCAGGATACAAAAAAAGGTTAAGAATTGCTGCACTAGGAAGAGGCTCTTGAGCTAAAGTAGGGGTGAGGAGACAGTGCCCACCAGGCATAGAGATGAGAAATAGAAGGTTGTGTACTAAGATGAGTGAACAGGCTAGCTTTGCTGGAACACAGTATGGGAAGAAGGGTAAATGAAAGAAATCTGGAAAGGTGGCCCGGGGCCAGGCAGAGATGGGCTCTTAAAGCCAAACAGAGGGATTTGCAAATATGAATTCTAGAGGCAAGAGAAAGCCACTGGAATTTCTTGAGCAGGAGCTACATGAAGGATGGTTCAGAGAGGCTGGAAGAGCAATTAAGGTGCTGTTACAATAGGTTGGGAGAAGGTGATCAGGACCCGCACTGGGGTAGTGATTGTGTGAATAGGAAGAGGGGGTGGGTGAAGACAGAGTTATATTGTGGAGGCACAATCAATACAACTTAAGAACTAATATAAAGGTTTAAGTTAGGTCAGTGGGCCAGAGAGGAGGATGACATAGGAATTATTGGAATTCTAACCTGCAACTTTTAGGGAAGGCCTAAATCAATTTCCACACTTTTGAGTAAGTACCCTGAAAACGTCTTGGAATGATATTCTTTCAATTCAGCCTTGAGGATGTCCTATGGAGGCAATGTAGTGCTAGACTTGGAGCCACTGGACCTGGATTTGAATTCTACTACTGGGTTTTAGGATAGCATGTTAGTCTAGGTAGGTTGGGTGGCACATTATACTAGTCAGCAATCTTACCCACCGTTCAGCCTGCTACCTGACCATTATCCCAATTTTTATCTGCTATTCTTTTTTTTTTATCTGCTATTCTATGACAATCTATGACAATATTTCTTCATAAACTAATAGTGAGACAAATATCCCTCGTTAATTAATCAATTAGTTCTGAGTCTCCACACCAATTTATAAAATATACTGAAGAAACTTCTTTAGCCATAAGTTTTTTTTTTCTGCTTTTTCTCAAATTTTGTTCTCCATAGGCTTAAATTGTCATCATTGTTAATAACTAAAGAATTTATTAAGAGTGTAACAAATAACACAGAGATATATTGAATGTCTCAACAATGTATCAGGGAGAAAAGTTGCAGTCAGAACTATCTCTAATCATCAACACCAATTACTGACTTCTCCTTAACTCTGGAAACACAGCCCTACCTCTCAAGAAGGCAGTAAAGTAATAAAAGTTATGCTAACATTTAAATAGTACTGTGTGCCAGGCCTTGTACTAAGTGTTTTACAAGTATTATTCCATTTAATCCTCACAGCAATGTTGGGAGGTAGGTGCTATCATTACCTCCATTTTATAGATAAAGACGATGAGACAAAGGGGTTAAGTGACTTGCCCAGGGTCACACAGCTAGTAAGTGTCTGAGGCCAGATTTGAACTCAATCCTGACACTAGGCCCAGAACTCTATCTGTTGCTCCATGTCTCTTGAGAATTTTCTTTAGGATGCTTTCTTCACAGCACAGGAATAAAATTCAGTTCTTTTAGGACATATCTCTTTAGTCTCTCTCAAAGATGACTCCCTCATTTTCTCAGGAAACTTCTTTATTTTTGAGAGCTGATTGTTAAATTTTTCAGTGTGAGCATTTGCACCTGGGAAATTGACAAATGCTACAAATTTAGTTTTGATTTATTGTTTTATTGATGTTCTAGACTCAAGAAAGTGATCCTGCAGGTCTTGAGTTTCTCCAGCAGTGAAGAGGGAACAGTAATGGCCTGCTTCTCCTTTGAAATTAGATGGAGGGGAATCTGTCATTATTTGAATTTTTCCAACCTACTTTGAAGGAGTTTTTTTTTTTTTCAGGGCCTATGCAGAATCCTCAGTCTTCCTTTAATGGTCTTCTTCTATCTGCAGGCTTCTAAAGCCTTTGGTGGCATACAAGTTTAGTGCCTGTCTACATTCCAGAGCTCTGGGGAGTTCCCAGATGTTTGTTTTAGAGGCAGGCTCATTTTCAATGCTTTTGTCATCCACCACCCCTTGTGAGTTTTGTTTGCACAAACTCTGTATAGGCCAATGCAGTGACTGCCTTATAGGATGTTTATATTTACCGTCTCCTCATTTTGTTCTGAATTTTGGTGTCTGCCATTTTCCAAATGTGAGTGAAGAGGGTTTTTTTTTTTTTTAAATCTCTGGCTTCCTTGCCTGGAGATGACAGAATGATATTCTTTTACCACCTCATCATTAAGTACTTCATCAGCAATTCTACTCATGCCCAAGGGTTTTTCCTCCCCTTTTCTTGCCTTACTGATTTCTGTGGTGCCTCATGCTCCCCCATCTCTCTTCCTAGGTCAGACATTTTCCCAGTCATCTTTCTGACTCCCTTTTGATGTATGTCACAGCCTAAGCAGCATCAGCTGCTGCTTTGGCGTTCAGGACCTTCCTGAAGCAACTTGCTGCCAAATCTACTAGATGTCTTCTATCTCTCGCTGTGCTGCATTTCTCTCCTTGTCATTCAGGGGTAACAGTCCAATGATCTTTCCCCTTCTCTGTCCACTGAGTTCATTTACAATTTACAATCCAAACAGTTTCTGGTTGTCAGCTTGCCTGACTGTGACTTCTTCGATATTTACTCTTCTTCAAATCTTTGCTGTCACCTTTCGTCTCTGGAGTTGTCACTACCTCTCCCCAAACTGCTTTTTCCCCTCCCTCCTGGCTCCCTCTCCTCCCCTCCCTGCACTTTCCCCTCTCCCACATCACTTCTGTCTTGTACTGGTTTTCTTTTCTAGTTCACATTTTCGGGAAAGGAAGGTCTTGAGTGGATTTGGAGATAGCTTAACCATTGGATCTTCTGCCTAATTAAGGCTCAAGTGAGAACCAGATGGAGAAACTAGGTGGGTAAATTGTCCTCTGCACCAAAATACTGTTTAAGCCTTTGACACCAAGACATTAAGCCAGTAGTTCTATTTCTTATTTGTCTCTGGATATGGCTGGGGTTAATATATTGGTCTTTTACCTTTTCAGATCTGTTTGAATGTAAATTTCGATCACAAACAAAAACATGTTTGGCAGTTTAAAAATAAATCTCTGATTAAGTTTGTGCATCTAAAGCAAAACAACTGCCTTGCTAGATTGGTCTCTGTTCCAGGAAAGGCCTTTTGTCAAAATGATTTTGAGACTAGTGTCTTTTAGTTCTCTCGACTCCAGGAAAACACAAATTAGATTTTTGGCTATTTTACCTGAAATAAAACCCTGAGTGGAGTTTACTTGTAAGAAAAATTCATGGGTTCCTTTTCCAAGTGAGATTATGGTTCAGCATTTGGTTAGCCTCATTCGAGTTTGAGGAAGTGCTAATATGCTGACTGGGATGGTTTCATTCTGGTTCTGGGGAATCTGTTGATTTGCATGCTATTTCTATAATGCAATAATAAAGGTAGTTGTAGGTTTCTGCTCTGGATGGAAATTGGCTTTATTTTTTATCGGAAGATTTCACATTTGTATGAGCTCAATTCAACAAACATTTATTTAAAACTATCATAGAAACACAGCATTTCAAAGCTGGAAGGGGCCGTCAAGGGCTATCTAGTCCATCCCATGCCTGAAGAAGGAATCTCTCTAGAACAAAGCTGTCATCCAGCCCCGGCTTGAAGACCTCCAAAGAGAAGGGAATCTCATTACCTGCCATGGTAACCCATTACATTTTAGAAGGGTTCTTCTTATTAGGAAATTTCCCCTTACATCTGGCCTAATCTTGGCTCTTTGAAACTTCCAGTCACTGATCCAAGCTCTACCCTTTGAGACCAAGCAGAACTCATTTCATCCCTCTTCCGTGTGATATCTTTCAAATATTTGAAACTAGTTAATTTTTCCTACTTTACCTTTTTGACTCTTCCCTCCCTCCCCCACATAAGTTTTGCCCAGAGCTGTAATTAGGACAGAGTAACCTAGGCAGTGCTCTAGGGTGCTGATATGTGTGTGTTGAAGGTTGGGGGGGAGTGAGTGGGAGTAGGGGGTGAGTGGGAGAATCAACAGGGTGCTTCTTCCCAGGGGTTGTTCCCAGGACCTTTGCTTTATTGTACTCTAGCAGCTTACATTGTCACCTAGTGGGTACCCTTAGATCCTATTGCCATTTCGCCCTCCTCCCATGGTTCACATTTCTCTGTAACTCCATGCAAAGATATTGGCCAGACTCTTTGGGGTCAGAATTTCCTCTCTTCTAACTCAAGTCCACCTATGGCCTGACTGTCCTCTGAAACACTGATTCTCTTTTCCCTTAATATTTTTGACTGCAGTGAAAGATTTCCTAGCTGTGACTCTGGTTTAACCTATTATTTCCAAGGTACCATGGTAGGGACTGTGGGTATAAGACCAACAGGAGCTAGTTCCTGACTTCAAGGAGTTTACATTCCATTGGAAGCAGAAAAATAAGTGTGCAAATATTTAAATATGATTAAAAGCATTCTTCGGTTCCGGCAATTTAGCATAAATGAGAGTAAGCTGGAACCACAAAGTATATTAAAATTCAGGGGCAATTTAAACTTTGATTAAAAGACACAATGGTAGAATTTTTTTAAATTATTTCATGAAAAGTTCCTGGTCTTGGTTTATTTTGTTCAAGGCAGTAAGCCTTAGGTAAGAGATTCTAGAAAGTAAGATTTTTCTGCTCCTCCCCCCCACCCCCATCCCCAATCAGAATTTCAATGTGCCCTAACACCTGGGAGATGATAATGCCTTGTATTTACATAACCTCTATCTTGAGGAACTGAAAACACTTTGTATGCTTTATCTAATGAATCTTTAATTTCTCCCAAGGTAGGAAGAGGGGAGATATTATCATTACCATTTACAAATGAGGAAACTACTGCATAGATAGGTGGAGTAAATTACCCCAGCATCACAAAATGAATTATTGCAGCAAATCACTAGTAAAGCTGAGATGGAATCTAGATATTTTGACTCTCAGTCTAATAGACCTTCTATCTTTGATTTCCAACCCTGGTTTGTATAACATATTTAGGTGCCTCTGTTATATCTCAGGGGCCTACCCAAAATTCTCATAGCAAAATATATTTGGGCTAATTTGGTATATTTTTTAAAGAAGCCATATGACACTTTGGGAGCAAGGGGGGATGGATGGGATCATAATCTACTCTAAATACTGGCTAGTGTTACCTCCTTAAGTGACTGGTTATGAAATACAGGGTAGTGTCATGGAAAGAGAGCCAGATTTCGAGTCAGAGGACTTGCATTCAGATCCTGCCTCCTACTTGCTACCAGTATGACCTTGGGCAAGTCACTAACTGAGTTTTAGTTTCCTTATCCATGAAATGACAGAATTGAACCAAAATAGCCCCTAAAGCCCCTTCTAGCTTTAGGTCTTTGATCCTATGATCCAATGCCCCAAATTCACATTCTAGCTTTGCCCCTTACTCCCCATGTGACCTGTTTCACTTAGTCTCTGAGTCTCAATTTCCTTATAGGTCAGATGAAGGTATTTGACTAGATAAGCCCTAAAGTCTCTTTTGGCTCTAATGCTAGATTTCTTTTTTTTTTAAGATTAATTTATTTATTTTTAATTTTCGACATTCGTTTCCCCAAGATTTTGAGTTACAAATTTTCTCCCCATCTCTCTCCTCCCCCCCTTAGATGGCATGTATTCTGATTGCCCCTTTCCCCAGTCTGCCCTCTCTTCTATCACCCCACTTCCCCCATTCCCTTTCTCTAATGCTATATTTCTATGATCCCTCGTAAAATGACAAAACCCTTTCCATTCCAAGAAGTTAACTAGTCAAAGCTATCAATTAATTCTTCAGATAATTAGGAAAAAAATCAAATAATTAGAGATAAAACTGTCAGTTCTCTGGTAAAATATGACACAGTGGAAAGAACCCTGAATCTTAGAAGACCTGGATTCAAGTTGTGGTTCTCCCATTTATTCTCTGTGTGACTGGGCAAATCACTTAACTTCTGGGTCTCAGTTTTCTCATCTGAAAAATGCCAGGGTTGGGGAGGGAGAAGGCAAGAAGGCACCTAAAGTTCTTTCCACCTCTAAATTTAAAATCTTTATCCTAACATTTTATCAACAAATACTTCTGCATACCCACAACATTACAATAGGTCTTTAATGAAACACTGAAGGATTCTAAAATGTATTGTAAATCATTGAAGACAGTTGAATTGTATGATTTTACATAGGAAGTCTTCTGGAGCTGGATGGGACCTTTCTTAGAAATCATCTACTCTTTTTTTTAATCTCTTTTTTTAATAATTAAGATTCTTTATTTTTAGTTTACAACACTCAGTTCCACATAATTTTGAGTCCCAGATTTTTCCCCCCCTTCCCCTCCCCAAGATGGCATGGAATCTGATATATCTTCTACATATAACTTCGCATTGAACTTATTTACACAATAGTCAAGTTGTAAAGAAGAATTATGACTAATGGAATGAATCATGAGAAAGAAGAAACAAAACCAAAAAAAAAATAGGAAAAACCAAGGGAAAAAATGTAGAACGTATAGTGTACCTCAATCTGCATTCAGACTCCATAATTCTTTCTGTGGATGTACTTAACTCTCTCCATTATGAGTCCTTTGGAGTTGTCTTTGAACCTTGTATTGCTGAGAAGAGCAAAGTCTATCAGGGTTAGTCATCACAGAATCCATATATCTGTGGTTGTGTATAACGATCTCCTGGTTCTGCTCCCTTCGCTCAGCATTATATCATGTAGGTTTTTCCAGGTTATTATGAAGTACATATCTTCTCCATTTCTTATAGCACAATAGTATTCCATTACCTTCATATACCACAACTTGCACAGCCATTCCCCAATTGATGGGCATCCCCTTGATTTTCAATTCTTTGCTACTACAAAAAGAGCTGCTATAAATATTTTTGTACATATGAGTCCTTTTCCCACTTGTGTGATTTCTTTGGGACACAACCCTAGAAGTGTATTGTCGGATCAAAGGGTATGAACATTTTTATAGCCCTTTGGGCATAGTTCCAAATTGCTCTCCAGAATGACTGGATCAGGTCACAACTCCACCAGCAATGTAACAATGTTCTAATTTTCCCACATCCTATCCAGCATTTATCATTTTCCTGTTTTGTCATTTTAGCCAATCTGACAGTAGAGTCGTGGCACCTAAGAGTTGTTTTGACTTGCATTTCTCTGATCAGTAGTGATTTAGAGCATTTTTTCATATGCCAATAGATATCTTTAATTTCTTCCTCTGAAAACTGCCTGTTCATATCCTTTGACCATTTCTCAATTGGGGAATGACTTGTATTCCTATAAATTTGGCTCAGTTCCCTGTATATTTTAGAGATGAGGCCTTTATCAGAGACATTAATGGTAAAGATTTTCTCCCAGTTTTCTGCTGCCCTCCTAATCTTTGTTGCATTGGCTTTTCTTATACAAAAATATTTCAATTTAACATAATCAAAATTATCCATTTTGCATTTTGTAATGCTCTCTATCTCTTGTTGTGTCATGAATTCCTTGCTTTTCCATAAATCTGATAGGTAAACTATTCCTTGCTTTCCCAAATTGCTTATAGTATCAGCCTTTATTCCTGAATCATGAACCCATTTTGACTTTATTTTGGTATATGGTGTATGATATTGGTCTATGCCCAGTTTCTGCCCTACCGCTTTCCAATTTTCCCAGCAGTTTTTGTGAAATAGTGAATTCTTAACCCAGAAGCTGGATTCTTTGGGTTTATCAAAAAGTAGATTGCTATAGTCGTTGACTACTGCATCTTGTGTACCTATCCTATTCCACTGATCCACGACTCTGTTTCTTAGCCAGTACCAGGTAGTTTGGATGACTGCTGCTTTATAGTACAGTTTAGTATCTGGTATGGCTAGGCCACCTTCCCTAGCATTTCTTTTCATTAATTCCCTAGATATTCTAGACCTCTTGTTCTTCCAGATGAATTTTGCTATTATTTTATCCAGTTCTGTAAAATAATTTTTTGGTAGTTCGATTGGTATGACACTGAATAAATAAATTAATTTAGGCAAAATTGTCATTTTTATTATATTAGCTTGGTCTAACCATAAGCAACTGATATTTTTCCATTTATTTAGATCTGACTTTGTTCATGTGAAGAGTATTTCCTAATTATGTTCATATAGGCCCTAGGTTTGTCTTGGCAGATGGACTCCCAAATATTTTATAGTGTCTACAGTAACTTTGAATGGACTTGCTTTTTCTATCTCTTGCTGTTGGGCTTTGTTAGTAATGTATAGGAATGTTGAGGATTTAAGTGGGTTTCTTTTATATCCTGCAACTTTGTTAAAGTTGTTTATTATTTAAGTAGTTTTTTACTTGATTCTCTAGGATTCTCTAAGTAAATCATCATATTATCTGCAAAAAGTGATAATTTAGTTTCTTCTTTGCCTATTCTAATTCCTTCAATTTCTTTTTCTTCTCTTATTGTTACAGCTAATATTTCTAGTACCAAATTGAATAATAGGGGTGATAGTGGACATCCTTGTTTCACCCCTGATCTTATTGGGAATGCATCTAGCTTATCCCCATTACAAATAATGCTTGTTGATGGTTTTAGGTAGATGCTATTTATAATTTTAAGGAAGGCTCCATTTATTCCTGTGCTTTCTAGTGTTTTTAATAGGAATGGCTGTTGTATTTTGTCAAAGGCTTTTTCTGCATCTATTGAGATGATCATATGGTTTCTGCTAGTTTTGTTGTTGATATGTTCAATTATGCTGATAGTTTTCCTAATATTGAACCAGCCTTGCATTCCTGGAATAAATCTTACCTGGTCATAGTGTATTATTCTCATGATAAGTTGCTGCAATCTTTTTGCTAATATTTTATTTAAAATTTTTGAATCAATATTAATTAGGGAAATTGTTCTATAATTTTCTTTCTCTGTTTTGACTCTTCCTGATTTGGGTATTAATACCATATTTGTGTCATAAAAAGAATTTGGTAGGACTCCACCTATTTTCCCAAATAGTCTATAAAGTATAGGAATTAATTGTTCTTTAAATGTTTGATAAAATTTACATGTAAAACCATCTGGCCCTGGAGAGTTTTTCCTAGGGAGTTCATCCATGGCTTGCTCAATTTCTTTTTCTGAGATGGGGTACTTCTGCCCTGGGCCTGTTCCTGCTCTGGTGTTTCGCTCTCCCAGAGACCTCCCAGACGGGCATGCTGGCTGGATTTCTCTGGTGTTCATGGCTGGTTTGGTCTGGTGCCCTTGCATTTGCCTGGGGTTGGAGGCCTCTGGGCTAGTTGCTCCTGTGGTGGTGGCAGGCTATTTGCTCAGACAGACTCAGTCCTGGGCTGAGAGACCTGGGGCTCCAGAAATCATCTACTCTTGAGCTCCCTAATTTAAGACCTGAGAAATAGACCCAGAAAAGTGAAGTAATTTACCCAAAGTTACACAGTTAGTTAGTGTTAAGTATAGCTTATAGTATTCTAATTCTTTGAAAATTGGGAATCTGTGTGAGCTTATCAAGGAAACTCTACTAACCAAAGACCTCAGTCTCTAATATAAGATTAAGGCTTCACTTATCTGACAGTTCAACTTCCAGTATCCTTCAGATTATAACTGGAACCTATAATCTGAAGTAAATTAAAAACAATGAGGATGAAGAGGAGACTCGTGTGTGTGTGTTTGTATGTGTATGCATGCAAGAGAACTCAGTCTTTTCACTGAGAAGTGACAAGCCTGGTACCATGGCACTCTTTGCCTCTTACTCTCTCTGTGTGAGTAAGTGGCCATTGACCTCTGTGGCTTTCTCATCTATAAAGATCTCCTCTAACATCTCTTCTAGGTCTAAATCTGTAATCCTAGGGAAGAGCCACTAATAATACCCTACATCCTTTTAGTATTGAGATAAACTACTCACTTATCTTAGGGTGCAAAGGCTAAACTGTGTGTCCTATTAGTTTAGCCTGGCACATGATGAATATATTTTAATAAGATTTATATTAAGACTATAAATACATATTTACATATACACATTTATATAAAAATAGTTAAAATAAGTTTTGGCCCCTAGGGATAAGATTCACATGTAAGAAACTTCTCATCTCCTGATATTAGTCATTTCTCCTTTCTCATTGTTTTTCTCACCCTACCTATTTATTTTCTCTTTCCTCATGACCTATAAATATACTGAAGTCATCCCCATCCTAGGAAAGCTCTGACTTAACCCTAATATCCCCTACATTGTCTTATATTCATACATTTATTGTCAAATTTGTAGAAAAAGTTGTTGATATTGAGTCATCTCCATTTATTCACTACAAATTCACTTCTCAGTTCCTTATAATATGGCTTCATACCCCACCACTTAACTGAAATTGTTCTCTCCAAGGTAACCAACAAACTCTTAAAGGCAAACATATCTTAATGTTTGAGATAATGATAATGACCTTTTCTTAGTCCTCATCCTCTTTGACATCTCTGTAACCTTTGATACTGTTGACTTCTCCTCCTAAATACACTCATCTCCCTTTAGCTTCCATGACTGTCCACACTTCTTTTCTTTCTACCTGTCTTCTGACTGGTTCTTGTGACTTTGCTGGCTCACCTTTCATCTCTTGGTCCCTAAATGTTCTTCTTCCTCTCTTTCTACATACTTTCCCCAGTGATCTCAAAAGCCTCTCTGAATTAATTTGTCATCTCTACACAGATCATACACACACACACACACACACACACATACACACGCATGTATATACACACACATAATAATGCACTATATATGGAAAATATATGTTTGTCTATCTGTCCATCTATGTATGTATGTATCTATCTATCTATCTATTGCTCCAATTTCTATATCTACAGTCACACATCTTCAATATTCAACATCATTGTCTGGAAACATCATCATCATCATCACCTTCTCTAAAGATGTCCCTCTTCCAAATTGCCCTGTTTCTGCTGAGTGCACTATCATCTTTCCAGTCAACTGGGTTGGGAAACTAGCAGTCATCTCTGGCTTTGTCTTTTTTCCCCATCAATCTCTATCAGTTCTACCTCTATAATATTTTTTTTAAATTATTTTTTCCAAAGATCTGCCTTCTCCCTTTCGCCCTTCTCCTTTCTTTAACTGAGAAAGTAAGAAAAACAAATTCCCTGTTACAAACATGTATAGTTAAGCAAAAAAAAGTACTGAATTGGTCATGTAAAACAATTATCTCCAACTGCTTTCTGAGTCTATCACCTCTCTATGTATATAACCTGTTTCATCATGAGTCTTCTGGAATCTTGGTTGGTCATTGTGATGATCAGAATTTCTAATCCTTTCAAGGTTTATCTTTTGAAATATTTTTGTTATAGAAATTCTTTTCCTGGTTCTTCCCACTTCACTCTGCATCAGTTCATAGAAGTCCTTTCCAGTTTTCTCTGGAACCTCATTTCTTATAGTGCAATAGCATTCCATTACATTCACATACCATAAATTGTTCAGCCATTCACCATTTCATGAGAAGCTCATCAGTTTTTGATTCATTGCCACTGCAAACAGAGCATTATGAATACCTTATATATGGATATTTTTCCTTTTTTTAAAAATCTCTTTGCAGTATAGACCTAGTAGTGGTATCACTGGGTGAAAGGGTATGTAAAGTTTAGCAGCTTTGGGAGAATAGTTCCAAATTGCTTTCCAGAGCAGCTGGATCCGTTTATGGCTGGCTCCACAAACAGTATATTAATGAACCTGTTTCCACATAGACTCATCAACATTTGTTGTTGTCTCTTTTTTGTGTGTGTCAACTTTGCCTATCTGAAGAGTGTAAGTTCCCAGAATTTTTAATCTGTCCAGTATTCTTTCTTATCAGTCAGTTAATAACCATTTATTAAGAATCTATTTTGTGCCTGGTTTTGTGCTAAGTTCTGCAGATACAAAGAAAGGGAAAGTTAGTATCTGCTCTCGAGGAGCTCACAGTCTAACGGAGGAGACAGCATGTGAATGACTATGTATCTACTATATATAGAACAAATTGGAAATTGTTAGCAGAGGGAAGACACTGGAATTAACAGGAATCAAGAAAATCATTTGCAATCATTGCAAGCAAAACAGAGGATTTTGTATTGAATCCTAGATGTGACAGAAAGCTACTGGATTTTACTGTGCAGGGAGGTGACATGGTCAGGCCTACCTTTCTCTCCCTTCTCATATCTAGGCCCTCACTTCTCCTCCTCTGGACTATTGTAGCGGCCACCAATTTGTTTCCTTTGTATCCCATCTTTCTCCTTTTCTATCCATCATTCACGTAGCTGCCAAAATGACTTGCCAAGACATTCCCATGCTCAAAAGCCTTCAGCAGAGTGGCTTGTATTGCTTAGGGGTAAAATATACTCTTTAGTCTGGCATTTAAAATGTTCCCTAATCAGACTACAGCCTAGGTGGATAAGTCCTATATGATATAGTGGCATATTCCTTTTATATACAGGTTGGATTAGATGGCTCTTGAGGTCCCTACCAACTCTGTAATACGTTTACAATCTTATTACGTATTATGCCCTCCCAACATAGTGTTCTATACTCCAGTTAAACTAGAATACTAAAACTGTTCCCTGAACTCCCCCTTGCACCTGCAGCCTGCTTCCATGCATTCATCTAAGCTGGCCCTCATGCCAAGAATATGCTCTTTCCTCAGCCTAGCTTCTCCTCTTTCCCTTAGGTTCAGCTCAGGTGTCACCCCCTTCCAGGGAAGTATCCCTGTTAGTGTTTTTTTTTTGTCTCCTCAATCATTCCCAAAACACTTAGCCTGATCTTCCCTTGACCCCCTTACTGTCCATTGTTGTTTGTTCTTTGTTTTTGAAGAGGACCAATGACATCACATGGTGATATCTTGATTGGTGAATGAATTGGATTTAAGTGAGACAGATCTGCACAAAGTCATCAGGTTCATTCTCTCTTCCAGAGTCATTGATGTCCAGTGGCAAGACAAGAGTCAAGATGACTGGAGATGGCTCAGGATGCAGTGGGTGACCTTGGTATGTTACATGTCTGACCAAAGCTCTAAGCACTCCACAGCACCTGCTTCAGCTGCCTTCATGGCCTTTGGAACAAATTGTTCTCATCTGTCCATTCTGCCAGGGGAAGTCTCCACACGCTTGGAACGTACATCCCCTTCACTCCCTGATAGGTTTGAGGCCTGTGTTACCCTTGACCTGGTTTAGCCCATCTGTTGAGATGGTTCACCAGGGTGGGCCACTACACATGCAACAACTTCTTGGAGCCACAGGTGAAGTTGTGTGCTAGGTAGACATTAATGGTGGATGAGCAGACCTGAAAAGGGCCCAGAAGCCCTCACACCAGAGGTGCTAGTCCTCCTTAAATATCCACATTCCCTATCTACTATATTTATCTGTGTACGTGGTATGTCTCCTTAATATAATGTAAAGGATTGGTCCATTTTTGTCTTTGTATTCCCAATGTCTTGCCCATACATAGTAGGAGTAGGTGCTAAATAAATATTTATCAATTGAATTCATTGTCAAGTAAATGAAGAGTGACTTTTGCTAAAAAATTATCACTTCGCAGTGTCTCTAGTGATTTTATTTCACAAGTATGGTCTCGTTTAATCATTTGCTGCCCTATGAAGTAGCTAAGGAAAATGTCATATAAGAGAAGGGAAGGAGTGGCCCACCATCACTCAGCTAGCTAATATCTGAGTCAAGCAGATGATCCAGGACTCAGGATTTCTACCTTGGGGGGGGGGGGCTCTTTCCACTAGGCTATACTGTCTCCAGAGATGCCAAATAAAACCAAGTTCAGTACTGACAAGTGGAAACAAGCTGAAATGGGCACAATGAGTAGAACGGCATTTGAGTTATAAAGGAGAGAACTCTCTTAAGAGATTATATAAACATATGTCAAGGGGGCCTTTTAGATAGAGTTTGTTGTTGAAGGAGCACTTATAGACTATATTGGTCACATTACAAGAACCTCACTTCCTGTTGCACCAGAATTCTGTCTGATCTAGCCTCTGGGGATTAAAATAAGGACTTGAACATCAAAAGACATACTCCTGAGACACTGGGAACTGCTCAGATACTAGCAGGGAAGGGATGGTTTGTTTCAGTAACTCAAACCACATCCCATGAGAAAGCAATTTACAGGCTGTAGTAAAAATGAAGATAAATATGAAAGCATTTGAGGTAATTTATATTATGTCAATAGAGGAGGAGGTTACTTTTTCTTTCTTCTGCTATAGGGAAATGAGTATTATTTGAAAATGCCACAGCAAAAGTATAATGGGGACAGTGTGTAGTTTATAACTCGTCACCTTTGGCCTGTTTTTTTTCTTTCAAAACAGCACAATATACTTTTAATTAACTGGAACACAACTAGCCTTTGGCTTGAATTAACTAGATTTCATTCTTAATGCTTTACTCTTAGGAGAATAGGTCAAATCACATACACACATACACACACAAAATCCTATTGGGGATTTGGTAAAAACAAATACACAAACAAACAACAAACTTGACTTTGAAGATATGTTTGACTATATACATTTGTTTGCATATATACATTAATCTTCTACATCTTCTACCTGGACTGTGTTTATAGTAAGAATTGATGATAACAGCCTGCCTTGCACACAGTAGGAGCTTAGTAAATGCTGTTCATTAGATTAGATTAGTGTCCTGGATCAATTAATAAACACTTATTAAATGGCTACTATTATGTGTCAGGTCTGGATGACCTTATGTCATGAGACTAGAATTGTTAATTTCAGTACACTATATTTACTAAGGCAGGAATTAGAATAATATATTTTAGTTGGATTGGAAAGAAAAAAAAAACATTGAAATGGTCCAGGAAGAAAAGGCCTAAACCATTTTACTGGTAGTAGTAGGAAAGAAAAGTAGAGGAGTGAGTGTGGGAGAAGTTGCTGAAACAGAATTCTTAGGACTTATTGAGTGATTTGGGTGAGGGGGGTGAGGGAGAAGGATGTGTCAAAAAATGGCATTATTCATGTCATGGGTGCTCATAACAAAAACCAGGGAAATTAAAAAGAAAAGCAGGTTGATTTTTTTTTTTGAGGCAAGGGAAGAGATGAGGATAGGGTGGAATAATAACAAATCTATATATGACTTTAATTTAAGGTTTGTGAAACACTTTCCTTATGATATATGATTAGCTGAACTTCGGACATGTGGAATCCATTCCATTCTCTGATGGAGAACAGCCTTTGAGTGGGGATATTACATTTTCACATTCCTAAGAAATGCTTAAGAAATGGATTTTCAGATGGCAAGCAACAGGAAGGGGGCTGGTATTGAAGGCTAACACAGAATTATCAATTTAATTAATCAAAAACACATATATTAATAAAATAGCTGCATGTGGCCTCGGACTCAGTGCTTTTGAAAGTGAGTGGATCAATCATGACATCGACAAGGTGGAGGACTAGACATTTTTTCTGATCGCCAGACCTCTCAGACCTTTCTAAAACAGAAATTATGGGACAGATAAAGTAAGTTCAGCTGTCTCTATGACTTATGACACCCAGAATCCAAAGAAGGTAAAAACAAAAACAAACCCCCGTATAAACTTCTACACTGAGCTCACTCAGCACCCTTCCCTCACCTCCCACATTACCAATATTCAGGCTGCTCTTGGACAATACAGGGATGTTACAATAATTTGGCTAGCAGCTGTTGTGGGGGTGAAAAACCAACACAAGCCCAACAACAAGAATGGTGCCAGCACAGGTTTTTTTGATCTGCTTTACTAAGGAAAGCAGCATTAAGGGGTTAACAATCTTATTTCAATCCAACATACCAATATCATTCACTTAGTTCAGGGGGAAAAGCCAGCACCCTGAACTTCAGAGCAAATACAAATTACAAAAATACATTATAAAACAGACCAAATACGATTCATAGTTACCAAGAAGCTATCAACATCCAAGAGCTGGGAGGCTCTTAGAGCAGCTGCCCAGAGTTCCCCACCTCCAGGAGTGAGAGCCTCAAGCAAATAGCTCTGTTCTCTCTTTTTATACACTCTTTAGCTGTCATCAAACATCATTTGAGCTACCAGAACTCAGGCTCCTACTATTGGGTCTGGTCTTAGCAACTCCCCTTAGGACCCTGAGGGCTTCATGCCCACATAGGCTTAGCACCTAGTAGATAGGGGTTTAGGCTTGGTACTTTGCACCTAGTAAGGTTCAATCAAAGACACTTAATTAATCATTCTAAAACAGTAAGAAAGTCCCACCTTAGTTACCAATGCAAGGGATCTGACACAAGGGTTCACAACCAAACCCAGAGCCACACACTGTCCTCCCTCCCTGCCTCCCTCTCTCCAGTGCCATGGAGATTCTGGTTCCAGGCTCCACTCCAGGCTACTGCTCTGGCCATGACAGCCAGTCAGCACTGTGTGGCCACAGGGAAGCCGGCAGCCAGTGCCACTGCCATGGCAAGGCTTTAGAGGCAGAAAGATCTCTGCGGGAGAGCCAGGAATGGAGGTAAAGGGGAAGGACACATGTCTGTCTGGTCTTGAAATAGAGCTTAACACTCCTCATCCCCCATTCTCCCAGAGCCTCTGTTTCAACAATCTGACTAGCAGCTGTTGTGGTGGTGAAAGACCAACATAAGCCCAACAACAAGAATGCTACCAGCACGCTGCAAAAGCACAGGTTCTTTTGATCTGCCTAACTAAGGAAAGCTACATTAAGGGGTTGACAAGCTTACTTTAATTCAGCACACAAATATCATTCACTTAGTTCAGGGGGGGAATAAGCCAGCACCCTGAACTTCAGAACAAAATACAAACAAAGTACAAACATCAACAGACAGACCTTGTCTGATTCAAATCCCAATACATAGTTACCAGAGTTTAACAAAGTCCCAACATCGGGGTTTATGAGCTGGAGGGCTTCTTAGCTACAGCTGCCTGGGAGTCTCCAAACTCCACTAAGAGTGAGAGCCCCTGCGCAAATGACTCTGTCTTCTCTTCTTATGGGGCTTCAGACATCATCAAACGTCATCTGAATGACCAGAACTTAGGCTGCTATGATTGGCTCTTGAGTTAGCACCACCCCTTGGTACCCTGGGAGCTTCATACCCACATAGGCTTAGCACCTAATAGGGGTTTGGACCTGGGGCTTAGCACCTAGTAAGACTCAAGACAGGCATGGCTCTGGAGTTAACACCTCCCCTTAGCCAGCCCCACCTTGGGCCCCACCCTAGTCACCAATCCACACCCACATAGGTTCTACACCTAATAGGGATTTGGGCCTGGGGCTTAGCACCTAGTAAGACTCAATGAAATACTCTGAATTACTCAAAGGAAACAAAAGCCAAACTCTTCAAGGGCACTTGGGTGAACTAAGTGCTAAGAGTCCATTTTGCTTACCAACACAGCCTCAGAGATCTAAACTATAGAAATCAACCCTGTAACACCAACATGGCAGCTCTCTCAACTCTGGTGTTGGGTCAGAGAACTGAATAACAGACAGAATGGAACAGGACATAGGAACAGATCTCTCTCTCTCTCTCTCTCTCTCTCTCTCTCTCTCTTCTCTCTCTCTCTCTCTCTCTCTCTCTCTCTCTCTCTCTCTCTCTGTGTGATGTGCAGCACTTCACCAAACCTGAGGGGAAAAGGTCAACATCCAGCTGGGACCAACTCTGTCCCCTCGAAAGTCAGTTGGGGTATAGACCTACGCTGGTGAAGAGCAGGCTGAGATACTTTGAGTTCCAGCCTCCAAGGAATCTACCATCAAAGGGGAGAGAGTCAGACAATGAACAATGTGGAGGAATAAGGAAAAAAAAAATACCCTGAAATTATCAGAGATCTCAGAATAAAGAAAACCAAAGATCTTGAAACTAAGGAGATAAATTGATAAGGAAAACATTAATGGTAGAAAGAAATATAACCTACAGATCTAGTAAACTAGTTCAGGCATATATAAATAAATATTGCAAAACAAAGAAAAGTGATCTAACATTTGATTAGACAGAGGATCCTGTGGAATGTGAGGAGAATTGGAACCATAATACAGGTCTTGAGTGGTTCAAAAAAGAAATGAGAATTATGAGAGCAGAATTTATGGCTTACACAGCAAAAATAATAGGTAGAATAGAAAAAGTGGAATCTGCAATGGCAAACCTCACCAAAGAAACCAGAGGCAAGAATAGATTGGAACTGCAAGTATGCAGAAATGAAGGACAAGCTAGAAGAAGAGAAGCAAAAGACCATAACATTAAAAATATACTCATCATGTAAACAAAACATACTCATCTCAAAGACAGGTTGAATAGAGATAACCTAAGGATCATAAGGATTCCAGAAGAACATGACAGGACAAAAATTCCTCAATACTATAATGCAGGATATAATAGAAGAGAACAACCTAGAACATCTGGACATAGAAGACAAAATATCATCTAAAAAATTCGTAAATTGACTCCAGAAAATAAAACCCAATCCTGCAACTCCAAGATATTTAGTGGTTAAATTTATCATTTAATTCAGAAATAACAAGTTCTGCAAGTGATCAGGAGAAAGACCTTCAAATACAAAGGATATACAATACAATGCAATACAATACAATACAAATAATAACACAAGGCTACTCTGTACCCACTAGAAAATGTAGGAAGGAATGAAATCATATATTCTGAAGAGAAATAGAGCTCTGAATGCAACTATCCTGAAAATCTGTGCTTAACCATAAATGAAAGAAAATGGAAATTCAATGATAAAGAGGTATTTGAAACATTTTTAGAAAGAAAATCAAAACTGAAGAGATTACTTGCTTCTTGAACACCCCAAGCAACAGAAATGCAGAAGGTGGGAATAAATGCAGCAACCAAGGACAGCAATAACAAGCAGAGAGACCAGTAAGAAACTTCTGTTTAAATGTACATGAGGAGATAGGGGTAAAAGTACAAGCACAGTAGAGGTAACAGCGAAAAGGCAGCATGGGGCATTTTGGGAAGAAACTAGAAGCATCCTGCCTACAGCAGACCAATTTATTTTTTGGGGGGGCTATATTATAACATAGAAGAGTATATGAAGGGTGGGGTCAAATCTAGGGCTAGCAATGAGGGGAAGCTAGCCATTTGGTCTCAGAAAGAGAAGAGCCTATAGAAGAGTGGTTAAGAAAAAGAAGATAAGGATTAAAAAGGGTAGAAAGGAAGAAGACCTTACTTTGGTGGTGAGAGGGGTTTCCACTGATGAATGTTCCTATGTGTAAAAGGAGATGGTCTATGAAGGAATGTGGAGACTTTGTGCTGGGTGTGGCCTGGAGGATTTAGGGCTTGCAAAGTCCGCTTGACTTACCTTGGGAAGGGATGAGTTAGTATTCCTGGGAGCGATGGACATCTAGGGCAATGGGAGAGCATGGACCCAGGCAGAAGATGTTGAAGTAAATGGGGGGAGGAGAATGATATCCAGAGAAGGGTATAAATCAGTGATAGGTTGCATAATCAGGGGTGTGGTGGGAGGGGGCTCTGTCATGTGTCAATGTCCTCTCTGTCACATGCAGGAATTGGCATTGTTCTGAGAGTGAGGCACAATGGAAAAGGGGAATCCCAGGGGCAAGTTCTATAAGACAGTGGAAGAAACTGCCTAGAGAGGAGCACCCAGAGTGGATACCTTGGAAGTTTTGCTTTCATAAGGAATAATACAGAGAGAGAGAGAGAGAGAGAGAGAGAGAGAGAGAGAGAGAGAGAGAGAGAGGAGGGAGAGAGAGAGAGAGAGAGAGAGAGAGAGAGAGAGAGAGAGAGAGAGAGAGAGAGAGAGAAACAGACAGACAAACACAGAGACAGAGAGAGACAGAGACAGAGAGAAGATAATTATAGGGCTTAGGAACCAGAAAATGAGTGACTGGAGTAGACAGAAAGAAAAGATTATATAATGAAGAAAGTGAGAGAAATTCTCTCAGGAAAGGGATGTAAAAAAGGGAAAAATTCTAAGAAAAAGAACTACTTGACTGATAAAAATACGAAAGAGTAGATATTAAAAATTAGAGGAGAAATAGATAAATGGGAATTAAAAAAAACACAGAAATTATGAATAAAACTAAAAGGTGGTTCTTTGAAAAGACTAATAAAATTCATAAACCTGAAACTAATCTGATTAAGAAGAAGGTAGAAAATCAAAACAGTAAAATAGCAAATAAGCAAGGTAAATTCATAACAAACCCAAAAGAATAAAAAGAATAATCAGAACATATTGGCACAGTTATATGTTAACAACTGAGAATACAGAAGAAATAGAATACTTTCAAAAATATAAAATACCCAAACTATCAGACCAGATAGACATTTAAATAACCCAGTTTTACAAAAGGAAATAGGTCTAACTATAAAGGAATTACCAAAGGGAAAAACAAACAAACCCCAGGTCTTGATGGAGTCACAGGATAATTCTATCAATTTTTTGAAAAAGACAATTAGTACTCATGTTTCACAAATTATTCTCAAATTGAGAAAAAAGCACCCTAACAGAATCTTTTTATGAAATATAGTCCTAACATACAAACCAGGGAAAGATAAATCACAGAAAGAAAATTAAAACCATTACCAATAATGAATATTGACTTAGAACTTTGAACACAATATTGTTCAATGGACTATAGCAATATATCCAAAAACATCAGTCGTTATGACCAAAGGGGATTTATACCAGCAACCACATGAGCATTTCAATAAATACAAGAAAAAGCCTTTGACAAAGTACAACACTATTTTATGCTAACACCCTTACAAAAGATTGACATAGAGGGACCTTTTTAAAGTATTGGAAATAGATTGATGGAACTGACAATGTGAGAGACAATTAGGAACAATAGAACTTAATAAACTGGTATTTAATAAAATGCAAAGACATAAATTACCTGGCATAAAAACTCCTTATTTGATAAAACTGCTGAAAAACTGAAAAGCAGCCTGGCAGAAATTAGGCTTAGACCAATACTTTATACAATTTCCCTTAATATGTTCTAAACAGATAAATGATCTTAATATTAATGATCAGAACTTTAAAAAAATTAGAAGAAAAGTAGATTGAATACCTCTCTCAGTTATGGGTCAGAGATGAATTTGTAAGCAAACAAGAAGTAAAATAGATAACACTGGTTATTTGAAACTGAAAAGTTGATGCAAAAACAAAATTAATGTACCTAGAATAAGAAGAGAAGTAGGTGAATGAGAAAAATTATTTGTTAAATTTTTATGATAAGGGCTTGGCATGCAAGATATATAAACAATATATACATATATATATATATATATATACACACTAATTGCTATTCCCTAAACGATAAATTCATAATGATGTGAACAAACAACTCTCAAAAGAATTGCGAAGTTTTCACAATTACATGAAAGATTTCTTCAAAGCACTAATAAAAAGAGAAACACAAATTAAAACAACCCTGAGATTTCACTTCACACCCTACAAATTGACAAAGATGACAAAAATGGCACTACTTAATGCTGGAGGAGTTGTGGAATAATAGGCACACTACTAATACATTGTTGGTGGACTGTGAAACGGTTCAACCATTTTAGAAAGCAATTGGAATTATGTGAATAAATTGATTGAGAAGTCCAGACTCTAAACCAGAGACTCCATTATTGGGCTTATGTCCCAAAGGAATTGTCAATAAAAAGTCCTCCTATATGCCAAAAAATTTATAGCAGTACTTTTTGAGGTAGCAAAGAATTTAAAACAAAGTCGATGACCATTGATTGGATTGTAGTATGCGAATATAATGGAACATTACTGAGTTGTAAGACATGAAGTATGTGATGAATACAGAGAAGAATGGAAAGAGCTACATGAACTGATGCCAGGTGAAGTAAGCAGTCAAAAAAACAATATACACAATAGCTACAACAATGTAAATGAAAAGCGCTACCCTCCAAAAAACTCCAGAAAAGTAAATGTAACAAAATTATAAAGATCAAGCAGCACTTGAATGAAGAGATAGGAGAAGATCCCCCAACGTACCCTCTTATGGAGATGTGAGGTCCACAGGTGTTACACATTGCACATCTTTTTTGAATTTTTCAATGTATTAACCAGTTGTGTTGATGTTTTCCTTCTCAAAAAGATATAATTTGTTATATGGGATGACTTTCTGGGGAGGGCTGAAGAATATTGAGGGTAACTATAATGATGTAAGAAACAAAAGATCATTAAAAAACTTACTTTAAAAGAAAGAAAAGAATAGATAAACATGGATCAGGTGGATTTTGACTTTGTCCTTAAGCTTCCAGTGTAGTATAGTATCTAAAGGCACTGACTGGAGTCAGTACAAGGACTTGGGTTCAATAATTCTATTAACCCTTATTACCCATATTCTTCATCTGCAAAATCACAAGGTTTGAGTTGAAGGCATCTAAGGTTCCTTTTAGATTCTTCCCTTGATCAGGTAGGCAATGGCTAGTCAGGAGAATGACATTATCAGAGTATGCATATAAAGTCTATTTTATGGAACTTCTAATTCCCCCTCTCCATTTATCTTGTCCATAGAGTCATTGTGACAGATTTTCTTACATTAATTATACTTACAAGGTTTCTACCCATGATTAAGTTCTATGATGCTGAATGTTCAAGCTATGCCTCAATGCCAAACTCCGTTTCAGTTGGTTAGAATGTGTGAAACAGAGTCTTAGAGGAAGACTGGAAATGGACTTTTTAATATCAATTCTTGGTCTTCATTGCTAACTGCGGGTCTATTAGAAAGGCAAATCCTATCAGGAGGTCCATTAAAACCAGCCTGAGAAAGAAAGTTAAACCAAGAGAAAGGCAGCAGGGGCAAAGCAGAAAAAAAAAACACTCTCAGTTGAACCAACCATTAATTTTCCCCAGGAAGTATTGCATTAAACTGATGTTTTCTACACTGGCCTGATCCCCAGTGAGTCATCAGATATTTTCTGTGTAGCACTTAAGCTACTGGCACCATTTTGCTTTTGGAGGTCCTTCCTCCCATAGCCATGACATAGGCATGGCTCTGTGACCTCTACTATGAGCAGTGATTTACAATAGAGACCTAATTTCAGGATCAAACTCTACATAAATGATGTGACTCTGGACAAGTCACTTCACCTACTTAGGCTTTAATTCCTTCATTTTTAAAGTGAGGGAGTTAAACTAGATAATCCCTAAATTCCATTCTGCAATTGTCTCTTCTAGTTTATAATATTTTATGATTCTGTGATTGGATTCAGCTCATGAATGAGGGAAGGAGGGAACAAGCATTAGTTAAGGGCCTAAGGAAATGGCAAACCACTCCAATATCATTGCCAAGAAAAGCCCATGGACAGTATGGTCCTTGGGACCAAATGACTGAACAACGGAAACAAAGAGATGACCAGGGTTGGGGTGGTAAGTGCACCATAGGGGACTAAATCAACACACCACATTCAGAACAATGACAGACTCAATTTGATCATGGTTCCTGATTGCCGAACTGGAAAGGGAAGGGAAGGAAAGGATACAAACTAGTAGGTGAGGCTTTAGAATAGATAGCCAGAGAGAAAGAAGTGAAGGAAAGCATGGATGGGGTTTTTCAAAGCTGGTGATCTGGGAGAGGCAGTGAACAATGTGGATTATGGGGACCTACAGTGTTCTCTGGCCTTTCACAGCCTTCTCTCAGGCTGTTTGGATAAGAGATCCTCTGGTGAGATCAGCAATTGCCTGACGTCCTCACTGCAGGCAATCAGTAAATGAAGAAACATTTTAAAATTCATGGAACCATGTTAGGTGTTGGGTACACAAATGAGACAGTCCTCCCCCTCAAGGATTTTATATTCTATCTAGGAAACAGTATATGCATATATAAGTACATACAAGGTATTTTTTTAAAGGGGGAGGGTAATTGGGTGAGTAGGGCCCTAGCTGCTGCAGGGAGGCAGGAAAACTTCATTTAGAAGGTGATAAGGGGGAGCTAGGTGGTGCAATGGATAGAACACCAGCCCTGGAGTCAGGAGGACCTGAGTTCAAATGTGACCTCAGACATTTACTAGCTGCGTGACTCTGGACAAGTCACTTAAACCTGATTGCCTCCAAAAAAAAAGAAGGTGGCAAATGAGCTGAATTTTGAAGTAAACAAGGGATCCTGAGGGGTGGAGGTAAGGAGGGATTGCACATCCCAGATGGAGGAAAGACTGAATAAAGGCATGGAAGTGAGAGATAAGAGAGAGGTATGTGAGGAACTATAGGAAGGCCAAGGAATGTGTGTATGTTGGGGGTGGGGGATTAAGTGAGTAGCAGCCAAGGGGTCTTGGAAGAGAGATTTTGGAAGCAAAACCTGAATTGAAAAAGCACATGACCAGGAGTCAGAAACCCTGGATTCAGGTCTTGGATCTTCCGCTAACTCGCTATGTAACCTCAGGAAAGTGCCTTGACCTCTCTGAACAGCTCCTCTGTAAAATACTTGGATGAGAGGCTTTCTAAGGTCTTTTCTAGCGTTTAAACCTGTGAACATAAGGAGACACGGAGCTAGGACTGACAAAAGCAGGGGCTTGCCTCAGGGAGCAAGTGGGTAGTGCCTTCTCTGATAGTTAACCTCAGATAATAAATGTACTCATTGGCAGTTTTTCCCGTCTCTTTGCCTTCCAAACTTCTGGAGCTGTGAGAGACCTCAGACACATATCTGAGCAGTTTTCCTTATAATCCTTGCCTAGTGAATTTTGGGGGGCAGCTAGGTGGTGCAGTGGATGGAGCCTTGGACCTCAAATTAAGGTAGACTCCTCTTCCTGAGTTCAAATGGGACCTCATACACTTACTTGCTATGTGACGTGGGCAAGTCACTTACCCCTGTTGGCCTCAGTCTCCTCATGTGTAAAATGAGCTGGAGAAGGAAATAGCAAACCATTCCAGTATCTCTCCCAAGAAAACCTTCCAAAATGTCACAGAGTTAGACAGGACTGAAAAACAACAACAAAGTGACTTTATATCCATCCATCACCTTGAGGAAATTCAGGACTTGTTGACACCCTTACTGAGGGGTGTACTGGAGCCAAATCTAATTGGTGCATGAGAACAGATGGTGAAATTTTCAGCCTGAACATTTACATCTCAGAAATCAAGAAACTCTACAAATCAGGGCTTGATTTATTGTTTTGTTTATTGCCTAGACTTACAAAGTGATAGGGAAAATGCTGATAATGCAGGTTCAACTTTATGGTGTGTCCTTTTGGAGGTAATTGTTTAACATTTACCAGCACAGCACTGGCTTTACTCTTTTAAAACTACTCATATCATTTATTGCCTAGCACTATGACCTTTGAGGGATGACAGCATCTCAAAGCTGAAAGGGAGCTTAGTAGGACTCTAACCCAACCCACATCTCTAAACAAGAACCTTCGCTATATCATACCTGGCAAATGAGCATCCAGACTTTTCTCGATGGCCTCTGGTGAGGGCACGATTTGCTATCTCTGAGGCAATCCACTCTACTGGTTGTTGTTGCGTTGTTTCAGTTGTGTCTGACTCTCAGTGATCCCATTTGGGATTTTCTTGGCAGAGATACTGGAGTAGTTTGCCATTCTCTTCTCCAGATTTTACAGATAAGGAAACTGAGACAAACAGGGTTAAGTGACTTGCCCAGGGTCACACAGCTAGTAAGTGTCTGAGGCCAGATTTGAACTCAGGAAGATGAGCCTTCCTGATTCCAACTTTTCGATGGTGCTAATTGCTAGAAAAAGTTTTTTTTCTGACAATAAATTCAAATTTGTCTCTTTGAAATTTCTAACCATAATTCCTAGTTTCCGTCTTCTGGGTTCAAGTAGAATAAATTTAATTCCTCTTCATGTACTTCCCATGATTTGCAATTACTTGTAAATAGTTATCCTGCCCCACCTATGAGTTCTCTTTTGCAGGCTTATCCATGTATAGTCCTTTCAATTGATCATCACATGGTATGATCTTTGTCCCTTCACTATCCTGTTAGACTTTCTCTCAATGTGTTACATAGAATTTCCAAATCCTTCCTAAAATAAATCATTCAGAACTGATTGTTGTTGTTTGCTGTTCTGGAAGAGGACCAATGACATCATGAAGGTGATTTCTTGACCTGCTCATAAATTGGATTTAAGTGAGGCCGAGCTGCCAAAGTCATAAGCATCACTCCCTCCTCCAGAGTCATTAGAGTCTAGTGATAAGAGACAAAGGTCAAGATGACTGGCAATGGTCCAGGATGTAGTGGGAGACCTTGGCCTTTCTAACTTAAGGTCTTTCTCAGGTCTGTTTGTCTGAGGCCACACCCATTCAATGACTATGGGCTGGGTAAGAATTGAGGCAAAAGAAGGCCCAATTTATCACCCCCAAAATATCAGTTTAGGTGGGGAAGACCTCAGAGGTTCTGCCCAGAACAGAAAAAAATTGTTTTTTACACTCATTCTAAGCTATCAAAACCTAAATAGTGAGCCACCGAACCCTGGGGCTATGATTGGTTATTTGATGAAAGCCAGAATGATTTGAGTTTAAATGTGCAGTCAAGCAGCTCCATTTAAAACACACTGAGCTTTTCAAAAGCCTGTTTTTCAAAGCTATATTTCAAGAAATCAAAAATGAAAACTAAACAAGACAAAAGTAAATTGTTCAAGTTTTTTGGAAAGAAAAATGAAGGAAAAGAAGAAGGAGAAAGAGAAGGAGGAAAAAAGGAGCAGGAGTAGGAGGAGGAGGAGGAGGAGGAGGAGAAGAAGAAGAAGAAGAAGAAGAAGCAGAAGCAGAAGAAGAAGAAGAAGAAGAAGAAGAAGAAGAAGAAGAAGAAGAAGAAGAAGAAGAAGAAGAAGAAGAAGAAGAAGAAGAAGAAGAAGAAGAAGAAGAAGAAGAAGAAGAAGAAGAAGAAGAAGAAGAAATAGCAGCATCTCCCAACTTCTGTTTGAATTGGCAGGTTGGGTCCCCAGAGGGCAGTTACTAGTATTCTCCGATAACATGGTAAAGACCGTTAATACAAAACCTTCTCCTAAGAACCTGGTTTACTTCTTCCCACAAATACACACCAGCCTATTTGGGAGGAATAGGCTTAAACTTGGACCATTATAGTCATGAGGCACACACGTAAGAAATATGTGTGATGTGGTTTAACTCACACCACCTGCTCTAGAAGTCCTTCTTTCTGTGTAGAGACCTCATGCAGAACCCCTGTTATTACTGTTGGTCCTTCATTCTCAAAGAGGTCTCATGATATTATGAGCATGATGTGTTGACTTGCATGTGAGTTGAAGTTGAGTGAGGCAGAGAACTGATTATAATACGCAGATGGGGTATGATCAGGGCAAAGTATAGTGAGGCTATCACCTCCTTAGTATTCAATACCATGCCTCTTCATGTGCCCTAAGATTTAATTTTCTTTTTTGGTAGCCTTATCACATAGTTGACTCCTGATGAGTTTACATTACACAAAACCTCCCAGAACTATTCTCTAATTAGAAAACCTCTATTTTGTACTTATGAAGTTGATTTTTTTGAACTCATGTCAGACTTTACATTTATCTCTCTTAAATTTTATCTGGTCAGATTTAACCCAGCTTTCTTTCTATTCAAAATATTTTGGCTTCCTAACCTTGTCGTTCAACATAGTAGCTAACCTTCCAAATTTGTGTCACTGGCAAATTTAATAAGCAATCATCTCTTCCTATATCCAAGTAATTGATAAAAATGTGAGGCAGTACAAGGCCAAGGGCTGATACATGGGTCACTCTACTAGAGATCTCTTTCCTAGTTAACATCAAAGAATTAATGACTAGTCTTTGGGTTCAGACATTTAATCATTTCTAAATCCACTTGACTATACTCTAGTCCAGTTATATAAGAACATAAGTGACTTTATCTAAGACTTTGATACCATTGATTTAATTGATGTAAGATATTTCTTCAAATGGGAACAGATTATGCATCTTCTGCATGTCTTGTCCAAATCCTTCATGGGGGAGTCAACCAGGTGTAATCATATTTGTAAAGTACTTAGCACAGTGCCTGGCACAGAGTGGGTACTATATAAATGTAGTAAGTAGCAGAGCTGGGTTTTGAACCAATGTCCTCTCACTCCAGATTCAGTGTTCTTTCTATTGTAACATCCTACTCTCATTACATGTCAGGCCTGCCTCCTATTAAAGTCATTTGATAACATCCTTTGGGTCTTCTGCGTGAGTATTGCTATGGATATTTAATGTCATTGTCCAGTCATTTCAGTCATGTCTGACTCTTCATTATGCTATTTGGGGTCTTCTTGAAAGGTACTAGGGTGGTTTGCCATTTCTTCTTCAGTTCATTTGACAGATGAGAAAACTGAGGCAAACAGGGTTAAGTGACTTGCCCAAGGTCACACAGCTAGTAGGTGTCTGAGACCAGATTTGAACTCAGAAGATGAGTCTTTCTGACTCCAGGCCTGCGACTCCATCCACTGCATCTCTAGCTCCCCTAGGAGTATATTCTCCATTGCCCTCCCATTGCCCCGCAGTTAAATCTCCTTAAAGAATTTCCTATTCTATGATGGCAGGCATATAGCTCCACTGGAAGAACGTTGGTGTTAAAAATGTGGGATTTGGTTTCTGGAGAGTATTGGAGTATTTGAAGTCACTGGGCAATTTCCCAACTTCCATCCAGCTTGCTGTCTTCCTTCAGTCAATTCTGTGTCCAGTTTGTTATATATCTGCCATGTCTCTCTGAGATATATGTGCAAATGGACCAGCCAGTTCTTTGACTTTTCCATCTAATAGCATATCTGAGTCTGGATAATAGTCATTAACCACTTAGTTTTTTCTGTGTGAATGTTAGGTCAAGTTCTTTTGAATGACTTTGGATCTCATTTAGGCTACTCTGCAGTGTGGCAGCACTTGATTTAATAATCACCATTATATAATCCAGAAATGGAAGAATCTAGAGGACCTCAGCATCTGTAAGGAATCTTGTTATTTTTTTTTTTAATTTGGACTATGCTTGACCATTTCCATGACAGTTGCAAATATCCTTGATGAGCATATCTTCCTGTTTTATGCCTTACTTGAAATTAATTAACTGAATGAAGTTGTCTTTGGTGTTGTACCTTTCAAGGAATTAGTGGTTATTGAATTCATTCATTCATTCATTCAGTCATTTAAATGTCAAATGCCATATTGAAACCTATAAGGAACATTTTGCTCTACTGAATCAAATGATTTTTAAAAATAAACAAAGGATAAACTCAATTGAATCTTGTTTACCTTGTACCTTCAAACTCTGGACCATTGCCAGTTATCTTGACTTATGTCTCGTCACTGGACTCAGATGACTCTGGAGGAGAGAGTGAGGCTGACGACTTTGTCCAGCTCTCCCTCATTTAAATCCAATTCAAGAGCATGTCGGGATGTCACTCTGGTGATGTCATTGGTCCTTTTTGAGAATGAAGAACGAACAACAGCCTTGAAGCTGACTGTGCGCCTATAAAGATGTGATCTGTTATAGAGTATTGTTACAAAAAACTTTGTTTTTGTTCGCTTCTTCATTTCTCACTTTCTTTAAGGTTGTTCTCAATATGTGTATAGATTATTCTCAGGAAAAATTTGTAAAGATGAGAAAGTAAGTATGGGGATTGGTGTTTATTGGTTTCTTCTCCCCTTTTGTCTTTTGTATCCCCAGGGTCTGTCAGAGTACCTTGTAAACAGTAGGCTTTTAATAAATGTTGGTTGAACAATTGAATTGAACTCAACAAGACAGGGCTTTGGAAAAGGTAATGAAATGGTTAAAGGAAGATGCCAAGCAGATGGCTCCTGGGCTTCCAGAAGCCGGGGGCAGAGTTATAGAAGTGAGAGAACATCAGACACAGAGTTTTATGTTCCCTGCCTCTTTCCCCCCTTTCCCCACACCCCATACCTTCTCTTATCCTCAATTTCCACTCCATGCCAATCCTATGATGAGGAGAAATGTAGAGTTGTTGACTGGATGTATGTAGGCTTGATAATCCCAGTTATCAATCAGCCTTCTCTGAGGGGACGGGGGATGGGGAGGGAGAGAAAAGGAAACTTCAGAGGTGAGAATGAAGGGCAGTTTTGATAGCTCCCAGCCATGCTGAATGACCACTAGTATCCCACTTTTTCTTTAAGTCCCAGGCCACATGGCAGGTCTTCCAAATTGTATTTATTGACCCATTATAGTTAAAAGTGATCGCTCTTGTATTTGACATCAGTATTTTTTCATACTTCTTATGAACTTGTTTTACCTAATTTGTATTAGAGTTACTAGTATACATGTCTTATCCCTTTTACTGGATTGTAAGGTTCTTGAGGGTAAGGAATACCTTTTAGTCATTTTAGTTACCTCTCTCCAGCACTGCAGTGACACATAGTATAAGTTGTTCATAAATGTTTGTTGTATAAATGAATGATTCTGTGTATGAGGGACTGAGAGCTTAGGGTTGCCTTTACTTTATTTGGGCATCGCCTAAAGATCATGACGTCTTAAGACTCTTTTGGAACAATCCAGCCACTTCTGTTAGTCACAGGGCCTTAATCATCTACACATTCATCTCCACCCCCTCCCCCCTCCCCTTCCTGCCCTCCACTTTCCATTCTTTGTACTCTATCAGGAAATGGCCTTTTTTGTTCAGGTATAAGATCTGTAGGAAGCATGTTCTGCCTACTTGATGATTCATTCCTTTTCATTGCCATTTTTAAATGCTAGATTTTTTTTAGGACTTCAGTGAATTGGCATACTTGGCAAGGAAGAGGATTGTAAGATCCAACTCAGAGCCATAACAACTTTGGGCATCAATCTCTCTCATTCTTTCGGGAGATGGTGCCACAATTTTCAACAGTTCCAGGAATACACATCATGGAATTCTGTGAGATAGAATGCTCTTCAGTGAAACACTCATCCATTCACTTTTCTTTGTTCTCTTCTGTGGGTGAATTGTGGGAAGAGTGATGCTAAACAAAAATGCATGTTACTTTAGCTATGAATTTAGTTTGATTTGCATCTCAATGGGGGTGTTTATTCTTTTTGTTATTTTCCATAAAATCAAAAGAGATTTTTTTCCTAGGCGATGTAAACGTTTTGCAAGCAGAACACACTTGCATCTTCTCTCCACTCCTCTGGTCATGATAAGGCAGAAGCATTCGGTGCCAGAAATGGAAAGCATATTGCTCATCTGCCAAATGATCACGTCTTTTAGAAGTTCCACTCGTTTACCATGTGTGGAAACTTGGAGATTGAAAACAGATAGGCTTACCTGTTTTAATCTTGAGACTGTGTGAAGGCAAAGATGGGAAGCAGCACATACAGCAGCAGAAAGATGGGGGTTTCAGTTCCATTGACTTACTAGCTATGCGACTTGAAGCAACTTATTTAACTTTTCTGAGCCTCAGTTATACCACCTGCAAAATAGAGCCAATGCACTGCCCACCTCAGAGAATTGTTTGAGGGTCAAACAAGATTATTGATTGATAGATTTAGAACTGGAAGGAAGCTTACAAGTTATCTAATTTATCTAAGTTATCTAATAAATAACCTTTAATTTTACAAATGAGAAACTGAGGCTCAGATAGACTGGAGGCTCATGGTCACACAGGTAGTAAGTGATAAGAATTGGGATATGAACCCAAGTCCTCTCATTCCAAATTCTGTGCTCTTCCTATTGTGCAATTCTTCCTTCTTATGTGTATGTGTGAGGCAGCTAGTGGCTCAGGGGATAGATCACTGAGCCTAGAGTCAGGAAGATCTGAGTTCAAATTCAGCCTTAGACATTTCCTAGATGTGTGACCCTGAGCAACTCACTTAACCTCTGATTGCCTAACAAAATGTTCTGCTGGATTCACTGGAGAAGGAAATGACAAACCACACCAGTATCTTTGCCAAGAAAACCACATAGACAGTTGGTCCATGGGGTCACAAAGAGTCAGAAGTGACTGACCAACTAAACAACAATAAAAATGTATACACTTACACATATAGATTAAGTGTATATGTGTACACATATACACATTCACACGCATACATATAAGGAGAGTGTTCCCCTGCCCCAATTAGCTCAGTTGAGATCCTAAGATATAACCATAGGTGATGGAATATTAATATGTTTATCATGTGTTAACACCAAGATTCCCTTTACAAAGTATGAACAGCTCTTTCTGATGAGGAAGAGAATGATACCATTGAATGAGTAAAATTTGACTATACTTGTTGACTAGGACTTTCATAGCAAAGACCTGAAAACAGCAATTTGGGTGAGTTAAAGCAGGAGACAACAGTCAGGGAAGAACCCATTTCTTCACTTCTTAGACAAACAGAAGGGATTTTTTTTCTGTCTCCCCCATCCCTGCCCCCTATAGTCATGGCCTGCATTGATGCAGCTACTTGTTTAGACTGGAGATACTCCAAGCAGTTGGAGAGTCTGTTTGAAAGTGTTGGAGGCATAGTTGAAGGAGACACACTCTTCAGACAGACATGAATACAACTTTAAGCAGTATGACCTCTTGCACCAAAGATAGAGATCTACCAATGGATTCAAGAAGGAGCTAGCCCAGGCAATCAAGTGTTAGGCTACAGAGAGGATTGTATGAATAGAGAAAGAACTTCTAGGCCTGCCAGTACCAAAGGAGTGAACAGCCTAGCCTACATACCTACATGTGTTCCCTACACACTGTCTACCATTGTACCCCCCTTTTCCACTGATGATATATATATGTATATATTTGTTGGAGATAGCACCCCACATTTGTGAAGGGAATATTTTATAACTATTGTTCTTTTTAGGCGGGACAGGGCAATTAGGGTTAAGTGACTTGCCCGAGGTCACACAGCTAGTACATGTGTCAAGTGTCCTGAGGCCAGATTTGAACTCAGGTCCTCCTGACTCCAGGGCGGGTGCTCTACTCACTGAGTCACCTAGCTGCCCCTGCTTGCTGCCCTGCTGGGGCCTGGCCCCGGCCCAGGCCTATTGTTCTTAATATAGCATCTTAGTAAACACCTTTGCTATGAGATAATCATGTCTACCAGATGACTGACAATGGGAAGCCCACCAGTGGGGGCACATGAGCTATAATATTAAAAATGAATACCCACAGGCTACCCACCCTCGAGCCCGAGAGTGGTCATTCCTTCCCCTTCCCTGACCAAATGAGCAAAACTGAAGGTGTGAATTGGGAGATGTAGCACTTTGTAAATCTGAATGCTTAATGCTATATGAACATTAGCTGTTATTACTTCAAGGATGAGTTTCCAAAATATTCTCTCCCAAAAAACTCCCCCCAAAACCAGACCCTTTCAATAAAGCCACACAGAGATACTCCTTTTTGCCTGTCAGACAAAAAAATCAAACTGATGTCCCAAACTAGGGAGCTAAAATTCACAGGAGCATAGGATCTTTGAGCTTGAAGGGATCTTGGAGATCTTCTAGTCTACTTCCCTAATAATACAACTGAAGAAAATGTCCTAGAAAGGTTGAATTATTTGGCCAAGTGATGAAAATGATAATCTAGTCCTTTCCAAAACCAGTGATCTTTTTACCTCTCCATCATGCCAAATGGGGCTTTTTTTTTTGTTTGTTTTAGAAAAGAATTCCAATCTCATACATATTAAGATTTTGGTTATTCAGTTCTGTCAACCAGAACTGAACAACTCCTTTCAACTTCCTGTTTCCAATCATCTTGAATGTTGTGATATTTCCATGAAGTGGTAGAACTTGGAATTAACCTGGGACTTAGTTCTTTTGATGCCAGAAATGACCTGTGTCTATTGTTGTATTATTTACTGTTTTACCATTATTATTTCAAAGTTATGTGGGAAGAAGAGTTACTTTACACAGTAATTATTTTAAGTCTGCGGGATTGGGAGGATGATTGAAAACAATGTTATTAAAAATTTGTTGAGGTCAAGTGATTAGTTCAAGGATACATGAACCACCATGCTTAGGTTAAAGCCAGGACTAGAATTTGGGACCAAGACTTCATAAAAGATAAAGCCGTAACTGGCATTTTTTTAGTACTTGGGGCAAGTTTCACCAAAAAAAAAAAAAGGATTAGGACAGGTATCATAAAAAGCACTCTTCAACTGACTTTTTAAGACAAATTCATTTGAGGTTGTGAGGAAGTATAGAGAGAAACAGTGGAGATACAATGAGGTTTTTCTGAGATTGGGGGTAAAGGAACTCATCTGTAGTTCAGCTTCTAAAGGGAGGAAGTATGCCGTCTAGTAGCTTCATATTTTAAATAATTATTTTTCTCTAACAAGGTGCTAAATTCAATTGTTTATAGCTGTTGAATAAAGGTAAGGGGATGGTCAGCACCCTCTGAATTTCCACACTTTGAGGCAAAGTCTTGGTCATCCCATCCTAGTTACAGCTCTGATAAGAAATAAGTTATGTAAATTGCTTTGCAAACTTTAAAGTTCTGAGAGAAATGATTATTTCTCTCTTGTATTTAAAACTAATTATTGAATCAGGACCAAGGCTTTTCCCCTCTTGTTACTTCCTCATCCAGAAATCAATCAGTGTGGGAAATCTTAGGCAAAGACTTACCTAGGCTAAGATCTAATCAGTCAGTAAAAAAAAAAAAAAACAACAACAACAACAGCAAAAAACAATTCTAAGTTTGGGCTAATGGGAGGATTCCTGTTCACCATATTTACTCAGACAGATTTGGGAAAATGTGGATTCTCTCTTTTGTCAGAGAGGTGATATGGAAATTAATAAGTCTCTTTGATCAAGATTTGGGTAATCGAAGTCATGTACCCCAAGACCTCATTGTAATATAGCCTACCTCCCATTGTAATAATGTTCATTGTCTCATTGATTACCACTCTCAGGATCACCTGCTCTTCCAAGGACATGTGAGCTATGAGTCTGTCTCCATGAGTGGTCTTTGGCATTCAACAGTGCTGCTGACCTCTTTTTATTAATAAACGTGCTAGCTTACTAATAAAATGATTAAATTAACCAGAAATTATGTCTCTCAAACTTTTAAATTGTCATAGTTCTATGTAACTATCAGTCATAATCATCATGACTCATGTCCTTTTTTATAATTATTTTTGTTAGAGTTCAGATAGAAATTATCCAAGAATAAGTCACTGTCCTGCTATTATTCTTGTATATTTAATGATCTGCAGACTATTGTAGAGGTGGATAAAAATCACTAGTTTTTCCAAGTGAGTAAGTGTATAGAGATGTGAGCTCAACCTCTGCAGACTTGCTGAAAATGTCTTAAGAACAACTCTAGAAAAAGATATCAGGGATGAGATGAAATTCATTCTATTCTTATCTGTTCTTAATTTCTTCTATTATGTCTCTATATTTTGAAAGCTTTCCAATACATGTAGTTTGGAGATAAGTATTTATTATGGTGATACATTTAATTATTCTTAAATTTTTACATATCAATACCATGTCTGAGCCATTGATGGCGGGCAATTATTGTTATATTTTTTCTTTTCATTTTTTCCATGGGGTTCAGATAGAAAAATCCTGGGAGAAGTAATTGTTCATTGTTATTTCTTTGATTAACACTATCATTTGTTCTTTATTTAGCCACAAGGTACAAAGAGAGTGTGCTTTAAATTTCTTCATGAAACTCGACATTCAATTCAATCCACAAATATCTTTTAAGTGTCTACTATGTGCAAGGTCCTTTGATGAGTATTTGGGATATAATGCTGGATAAGACAGTCCCTGCCTTCAGGGAGCTTATACTCTAGCAGGATAGATAAAGCAGGGATACAAATAACTAGAATATAAAAAAGAATATTACAGAAGACTAGGAAAGGTACAAAGTGCACCCAGAGTCTTCCCCCTTTGCTACTCTGTGTTTCCAGTAGCATACTGGAACTCAAGAATTTGCATGAAAAAAATACTTGATCCATTTCTTAAAGTCCTTCTGAAAAAAAAATGGGGTAAAAAAGCAGATCTTAATGGAAAACCAGATGCCACATCTGAGTATAGTTTTGTACACCTGCTATTTTTTTAAATTTATTTAAGTGTGGGTGTTTTTTTTTTTTTAACAGCAGGCAATTCTGAGTGAAGGAGGCAAGACAGAAAAAGGAGGTGGGAGGAAGAGAGAAATACATAACCAGGTGTCCCCTAAATGTGTGGTTAGCAGTGAACTTTTTCTCCTTCATTTGACTTGGCTCCATCCTTCACCCACCACTTGCCTTTTTTTTTCCCCTTTTGGGCGGCAGGTTTTACATTGACTGAGCTCTCAGCAGTAGGCCTCAACCCTCCCTTAGATAAAAGGACAAATCAGAAGGTACCTATTACATGTCTGCGAGGCGAGAAACAAAGGCCCGATGCTGACACCCTCCCACTAACTTGGGTTTTAATGGTAGGTTTAATTTCCTCATGCTTGGTGAATGAATGGGAAAAACAAAACGGAAACAGCCAGGGTGTGGGCAGAGGCAGGAGTGGGGAAAACGACAGCTGTTGCATTCATGGTTAATCAGGTGTATCTGTCTTTGTGTAGCATCTGTCTGCTACTGTTGCCACACCACATGTGAAAGGGGACCGAGGGGAAGGGCGGTATTCATGTTCAAAGCCATGATACTGACCTCTGCCTCTGTCTCCTCAGGATAGGCGAGCTTGTCTATTTAACTCGTCTATTATAGAAAACTGTAATTCTACTCTATTAGCCCACCCTAATCATTTGGAACTGACAAATTCAAGTTGGGTCCAGATTGCTATAAAACTACCTAGGGAATCATGGCTCATCTCTTCCCCAGTCTTTGCTCTAGAAGATTTTACCCCACCCCTGCCAATAATAATAATAATGATTTAAAAAACCCCAAATCCAAAGAGTGACCCACATTTCATGATTTCCCCCCTTCTGTCCTTTTCCATTTTAAGAGAACTGAATGAACAGCTTGTACCCAAGGGCTGACTCGCTAGGCTGTGGGGGTTCCCCCTGTTGGATGAATCAGGGGCACCCACTCACCCCTGCACTTGTTTGTCTCACGAGCCCTACCACACTGGCTTCATGCCTGCGTCACCGCTGAGTCATTTCCCTGGTTGAGAACATTCACCCCAATCCTACTCGTGTCCTCCTGTTGTCCTCAGCTCCTCCTCCATCCCTGCTCAGGGTGACCGAGGAAGAGGAGAGGATGGAGGAGAGCTTCTGACGTCTGCTGGAATCTGTCCCACTCTGTAGGTTTTGCTAACCCAGACCTGGCAAGGGGGACTAGCTTCCCGGGATCATGGAGAAACAGCTGAAAATGAAAACAACCCTCTCCTCCCCACCTCCACCCCACAAACAATGCAGCAGATTGTACATCAGTGACTTATTATTACCCAAAGATCTTCTCCAGATGGAGGCTTTAACTGACCCCTCCCACCAGCAGCATCAGGGTCCTTCCCCCCAGTCCTTTGGGGGCTGTTTCCTATTACATTTCTCTTCTGTTCCTAGGCAATCTCTTTGGCTTCTTTGATGTTGTGTTGAGTGGCTGCCCAAAGAGCACTGTGTATACCTTAGAACAAAAATAAACTCCCTCCACAAATGTTTTTATCCCCCCCTTGACATTTCCACTAGCCTTTACCCCACTGTGTCCTAGGGATGATAAGAGGATAGCTTCTTGGTCAGGAGGTGCAGGAACCTGGAGATACATGGCAGGCAGAAACACTGGAGATCACAGCTTAAATTGTGATTAAAATCACTCCTTTCCTTGAGAATGCTTTATAATAGGCGCAACCTCATTTCTTTCTGGCTGTGGGCCTGGGCTAATTGTCACAGCTGGGTTATTGATCCTGGATCTTTTGGAGGTTAGGGGGCATTGTGCTTTCTGCTACCAAATGATTCTGGAAAGCTACCTAGCTTTTCCCTACACTATATTCTCATCTCCACCAATCCCTTCTTCACTTCTTCATGCTTTTCTGCTGACTCCAAAGTCATACTAAGTTAGCAAGTATTTATTCAGTGTAGGCTATATGGCGATTTGAGCAGCACTGCATATAGGCCCTGGTCTTTAAGTACTTAGCATAGCATGGCTGAGCTGGGGAGCAAGGAGAGCTTAAAGGGAAACACATAGGCAAGGCCCCAGGTCTCAGCAGGAGGTCTACTGGAGGGCACAAATATTGTTAGTCAGTCAACAAGGATTCACTAGGCAGCAGACCTATACCAAGTACAGGGAATGTAAAGAAAGGCAAAAACACAGACCTTGATCTGAAGGAGTTTGCATTCTATCAGGGGAGACACGGTACCTAGGGTGTGCTGGTAAATGTTTAACACCAACCCCCCAATGTACAGAGTATACACTTTTACGTTCAATCTGAATTATGAACATTTTCTTAAATCTAGACAATAAACAAAGCAATAAACCATTTGTAGCATTCACTGGTTTTCTAGATGTAAATGCTCACACTGAAAATTTAACAATCAGCTCTCCCATCAGAAAATAAACACAGAAAGAAGCACATTAGCTTTTGGCCAGGTCAGGAAAGGTCATTTGGAGAAGGTAGGATTTGAGCTGAATCTTGAAGGAAGTCAATAAACATTTATTAAGCGCCTACTGTGTGCCAGGCACTGTGTTATACAAAGTGCTAGGGATAAAAATATGAGAAAGTCTCTGCTCTCAAGGAGTTTACAATCACAATACACAAAAGAAAAATGAAAAGCAGGGCAGAGCGGGGTAAAGTCCTGGTCTCTGAGACATGATGGAGACATCTAAGGAAGTGCAACCACTTGGGAAATGAAGAGACAGCTGGCCTGGGTGCCTTCTTTAAATGGAGATTTTGGAAGGAGCTCTCCAGTCAGAGAGTGCTGATGAGGTGTGAGTACCGAGGCTGAATTGATCTTGCAGGATAATGAGGTTCCTGATGGATGATGAGGTGGCAAGGGCATGATGGAGACCAAAGGAATGAAACCAGCTGGGAAATGAATGCCAGGAGGCAAAGGGAAGCAGGGAGAGCATTCCAGGTATGGGAGACAGCCAGTGAAAAGGGAGAGTGGGTGGGGGAATGGAGTGTCTTGTGGGAAAAATAGCAGGGAAAAGTCACTGGATTTTAGAGTGCGTGGTTGTTGTTGCAAATTTTTGTGACTCCATTTGGGGTTTTCTTGGCAAAGATACTGGAGGGGTTTGCCATTTCTTCTTCCAGCTCATTTACAGATGAGGAAACTGAGGCCAACAGGGTTAAGTGACTTGCTCATGGTCACACAGCTAATAAGTTTCTGAGGCCAGATTTGAACTCAGCTCTTCCTGACTCCAGGCACAGTGTTCTATCCAATGCACCATTTAGCTGCCCCTAGAATATGTAGAAGTGAGTAAAATATAAAAAGAATATAAAGGTAACAAGAGGCCAGGTTGTGAAGGGCTTTTAAAGCCAAACAGAGACTTTTACATTTGATCCTGGAGGTAATAGGGAGCCTCTGGAATTGATAGAGTAGAAGGGGTAATGTTAAGATCTGCACTTCGGGAAGATCACTTTGGCATATGAGCAGATGATGAGCTAGAGTGGGGAGAGACTTGAGGTTATTATTATAGAGGTCCAGGTGGGAGGTGAGGAAGGTCTATCTGAACTAGGGTGGTGGTTTTGCCAGAGAAGGGGACCTATAGGAGAGAGGTTGTGAAGGTAGAAAGGACAATATTCCTTCCAGAATACGATCAGGGGCTAGGCTGTGTGGTACTATCATGTCTAAATGAATTTAGAGAAGGGATAACATGGAGTATAGGAGTTTGACCTTTGAATGCATTTGGAGAGGTGGGAGCAGTGGGGAGCCAGTAGCCAGTGCCATCCTCTGTGCTCAGGAGGAAGAGGAAGAGGAAGGTTCTAGCAGTGACTGCATTTGGAGCTTTTGCTGATCCTGTCCCCTGGGTATCATTGATGGCAGCTTAACATATGGCTAGAGGGGGTGATTGCTGTGGGGTGGCCCAGATTGTGTGTGTGTGTGTGTGTGTGTGTGTGTGTGTTTACAGGGAATTAGAATAAAGGAAGCAGGCTGGGGTAGATGCAGATCAGTCCAGAATGCATGATTACAGCCTAATATGTGTTAAAGGGAAACAATTTAGTTGAAGATAAAGGTATCTTCTTTTGTCTCTTTCTGTAGGAGAGTGAGGAGCAGGGCATTTCCTACTTGTGTGATGTTTAGACCTGGAATCAATTTGAGGTGGCACCTCACTATTTTAGGGGACAGACTTTAGATAAAAATGCTATTCCATTTCTACAATAGAAGCAAAGAATAATTTATTTTTAAAAGAAGCTTATGTTAAAGAAAAAAAAACAGAAAGAAACTGAGAAATGGGGGAGAAACAAAAGTGAGCAGAATATCTATCCCACCCGAAAGAGAGTATAAGGATACCTATCACAGGAACACAAAAACTGCCCTATTAAAGAATGAGGCCTGGATTAAGTCAGTTATTGCCTTTTAATAGATAAAAAGAGCCATGTTCTGAATATTCAGAGACCTCTTCAAAGGAGTTCAGACATTTCTGCTTCCTTCTAGTCCTGATAGGAGAGCCAGGGTGTGTGTGTGTGTGTGTGTGTGTGTGTGTGTGTGTGTGTGTGTATTTGCATGCACACACATGCATATGTGTTTATGTGTGTGAATTTGGCTTTTTTTCTCCTTTTTCTGCTTTAAAATTCTGTAGCAGAAATGTCATTCCTTAGAAGGTAGAGGAAGTGACCAGATCTGCTATTCTGGTCCTGATTCTGACCAATGAAGAGGGGACTGGCTGCCAAAGTAGAAATGATAGGACCCTTGGGAGGAAGGAACTTACCTTGCCATCTTAGAGTTGGGGCCAGATAGGGAGGGGAAATGCTAGATGTCATCTGACTGATGCTCGCCTAGACTTAGTTGGAACAGATTCCAGGGTTCAGAGAAATATTAGGTAGAACTCTATGGCCTGAGATTCTACAGTCGGTGAAGGAATGAAGAGGATTTCCTCAAGATCGTAATTCTTCTGACGTAATTGCACATGATTCCAATGAGCAAAGAAGGGAGAATGTCTGAAGAGACCAGCGTGGGTGCGCAAGGAAATCAATGATCAGCTTAGATTTTCGAAACATCTGGGTAGCAGGTGAAAGCAAGAATAATGATCCTACAGCAAGAGTGTTAAGAATGATGGAGCTCAGGTTATCAATGGATGTTAATGACAATAAAAAGGGCTTTTTTTTTCTTTGAGCTACGTTAGGACCAAGAGCCATTTAATTCAATCCAACAAGTATTATTTCTAATCATGTTAACATTTATATAGCTCTTATTATGTGACAGGCACTGTGCCAAGCACTTTACAGTTATTATCTCTTTCGGTTCTCACAACAACCCTGCAAGGCATCTGCTATTATTATCCCCATTTTACAGATGAGGAAACAGAGGATAAGTGACTTGCCTAGGGTAACACAACTAGTAAGTGGCTAGGGCCAGATTTGAACTTAGGTCTTCCTAACTCCAGGTCCAGCATCCTGTCCACTGTACCACCTACCTGCCAAATATTCTTCTAGAAGGTACAAGGTCTCGTCCTTGAGATAAATGGGACAATAGTAATGGACTGTGGAAAGAAGGTAGGTCTATTCAACTCTATTCTTCATTCATTCTTTATTTAATCTCTTGTCTTTGATAAAGGAGTGACTTTTCTTGCAAAGACCTTCCCTTGATCCCTTCTGACTAATTCAGGAAATTGTCCGATTGATCATTCCTTTTCTCTTCCATTTTCAATTTCTCTTTTGCACTAATTCTTTCCCCACTGCCTACAAACACACTCAGAGCTTCACCACTCTAAAAACAAATCATAATATGTTTCTGCCAGCCTCTCAAGCTATTATTCCTATATCTCTCTTCCATTTACCTATTAAACTTCTAAAAAGAACTATCTCTACTTACTGACTTTACTTCCCCTCTGCCCGCTCACTTCCCTGTCCCTTGCAGTCTGGCTTTCAGTCTCACTATTGGACTGTAGGAGAATGCTCTAAGGTTACCAATGATCTCTTAACTGTTAAAGCTAATAGCTTTTTCTTAATCCTCAGGCTCTTTCATCTTTCTGATGCTACTGATCAACTCCTCCTCTTGTCTCATTATTTGGCTTCTATGGTGTTACTCTCTCCTGGTTCTCCTTATAGCTATCTGACCTTTCCTTCTCAGTCTCCTTTGCTAGTTAAGCATCCATCTCCTACTGCCTTAAAGTGTTCCCAAGGCCACTCTTCTGGGTCCTCTTCTTTTCTCTCTCTACATTCTTTTGCGGATATTCATCAGCATCCATTCTATCAAGTGGTTCCCATATCTGTCTGTCCATCCATCCAACCATCCGTCCATCCGTTCGTCCATCTGTCCATCCATCCATCCATCTATCTATCTATGTAGGCATAGATCATATACCTAACAAATTTGCAGATGATACAAACCTTGGCAGAAGAGTGAAAATGCCAGATAACAGATCTTATATCCCAAAAGATGTTCATAGATCATAATGAGGGGTTGAATATAAGAAAATAAAATGAATTTGGGATAAATATAAACCTATATACCTGGGTTAAAAAAACTAAACTGCGTATTAGGAAGAGATATGGCTGCACAATAGCAAAAGTGAAACACATCTGGTAGTTTTAGTGAACTGCCAGTTTGATAATTTGTAAATATGTGACTCCCTCCATGGGGGGGGATGCTTTCAGAAGTCTCCCCAAAAGAGTATTCCCCTTTTCAGCTCCCTACAATAAAACTTTTGTGAGCCTTGTGATTGTCAAAGATACTATGAAGATATAACTCCAGACTTATAATTTTCCCTACCCTATTAGTGCTATCTCTGCCATCACATAGACCACATGCCACTTCAGCACTTAACTTCCTGATATACTAAATTCTCTTTAAACATAAAAAATAGATCATATCATTTGATAAGACACAAATATAACAAAATTATAGGGAAGAAAAAACTGCCCTACTGAGTAGTTTCTTTTAATTAAAATATTTTATTTATGTAGTTAAATATTTCCCAATTATATATAAATATTTTTAACATTAATTTTTGAAAATTTTGAGTTTCAAATTCTCTACCTCCCTCTTGTCCTTCCTCCACCCCTTGAGAAGGCAAGCATTACTCTGTCAATTATACATGTGATCCTGACTAGTTTCATAGGAGTCTTCATGGGTACCAGTTTATTTAGAAATCTGTTTTAAGCAGAACCCCACTTTGATTTTCTAGTGTAAAGAATTGTCATAGAATTGTATATTTAGAGCTGGAAGGCACTTTAGAGGTCATCTAGTCCAACCCTTTTATTTTATAGATGAAGAAACTGAGTCCCAAAGAGATTCAGTTGAATTCTGGTTTGACCTTCTCTCCAGATGTCTCCTCTTCATTGAGCTTCCTTCTTACCCTACTCCATTCTGAGGCTTACTCTCCTGATTAGTGAGTCCCCAGCTCTGACCACTATTTAATGAGGGGCCCTAGTCACGGCTAACTATACTCCTAGCTTGACTTCTACCAGCCACCTTGCCACCAGAAGAGTAACCTTCTTACCTCCACATCCTCTGTTAACCATCTTACATTAATGTGTTGTCTTCCCCCATTAGAATGTAAGTTTCTTGAGGATAAGGACTATTTTTTCTTTTTTCTTTTTGAATTCCTAGTACTTAGCACAGTACCTGGAAGATAGTGTGTGCTTAAAAAATTTCTCTCTCTCTCTCTCTCTCTCTCTCTCTCTCTCTCTCTCTCTCTCTCTCTCTCTCATCTATCATCCTTCATCTCTATCTCGCTTTTATTAAGTGAAAAATGCAAGGTCACATAGGTATTGAATGGAGGACCTGGGACCTGGGACCAGGTTCTCTCTTCCCCCATCCATGGCAATTAAGACACAGAAACATTTAGGGACATCCAAATCCCCTTTTCCAAGTTACTGACATTTTAAAAATTCTTCTTTACTATTCCTGGTGCATTACTACAACAAATTTCCTACATCAGGACTTACTCTCAAGTGAGTTCCAGGTTCAGTTTTGGGTCAAATGGAAGAAAAGGTCTTGAGTTTCCTTTGTGTGATGAAGGACAGCAGCTGTTCCCACCCCATCCCCCAACATTTTCTATTTTTATACAGTACACGTTCTTAGTTAAAAGCCATCCACCCAAATAGATGATTTCTTCATTGGCAGGTACTCACCTGCCCACTGTTAAATAGCAGAGAATTGGTTCTGTAGTCCTCAAGACTTCTTTTCTCCTCCCCTCTCTGCTCCCCCCCCCACCAGCTACTCTCTTGGTCATAATAGCTGTTCTGGGAATCTTTGATGGCCATTAAACTCCAGGTTTTATTTCTTTTTTTTATAAGATTTTCATAGGTTGCAAAAATAAAAGTTATGAGCTGAGTGCCCTTTATTTGCTACTCCCCAAGAGAAGGCTGAGATGAAGAAGGAAGATTTGGTGATGGCCAATTGCTGATGGAGTGAACCACTGCTAACCACTGGAGAATGACAAGGGGTATGGGAAAAACCCTTCTGTGCCTTCTACAAATTGCAGTCCTGTCTTGATGGCCTCCCTCCAAAGTTGTCACTTTATGATCTGGGAGGCAATCTGACCTTAAGCTAAGATAGGCAGTGTGGTCTAAGGCTACTTCCTTATAAGGTCTTACAAGACCTTTATCTTAACCACTTTACAAAACATTTTCCTCACAAAAACCCTGTGAAATAGATGATTACAAATATTACTATCCCCATTTTACAAAGAGTAAAACTGAAGTTCAAAGGGATAGCTTGCCCAAAGTCACACAAGTAGTGTCAGAGTTGGGATTCCATTTCTGATGCTCTTTCTTTCTTAGAAGAAAATTACTGATTATCTATTTTTAACATTGTCATCACCTATCAAATGATTCCCTCACCTTGAAAAGCACTGTCCTATGTAACAAGAAGTACAGTTAAGCAAATCTTTTTTTTTTTGGAGGGGGTAAGGCAGGGCAATTGGGGTTAAGTGACTTGCCCAAGGTCACACAGCTAGTAAGTGTGTCAAATGTCTGAGGTCAGATTTGAACTCAGGTCCTCCTGACTCCAGGGCTGGTGCTCTACTCACTGCACCACCTAGCCACTCCAGTTAAGCAAATCTAATGATTACATTAGCCAGGCTTGATGATATATCTTGTTTTGTACCTATAGTCCATCATTTGTTTTTTCTTCAGAGATGTGGGAGGTATTAGTTAGTCCTGTCAATATTAGTTATTATCAGTCCTGTTAGTATTAGTATTAGTTAGCCCCTGTTAGTCTTCTGATGTCTCAAGGGTTCTTTCCACCACACCACACTGCCTACCCTGGACTCTTGGGCTGCTATATCTCTACATGAATTGTTGCAGGCCAGGCATAGGGTCTTGCATGTGATAGGCTTTTTAAAAAGTATTTTGTGAATTGAATTTCTTATTGAGCTACATTAAACATGAAAGGGGCCTTAGAGATCATCTAGTCAAAACCTCTGATTATATATATGAGGAAACTGGAGCCCATAGAGGTTCAGTCACTTGTCTGAAGTCAAATAGCAAGGAAGAAGGGCTGGCCTAGAACCCATGGGTTCTGAACCCCAGTTCTGTGTTCTGGTATTTATGGCTCCCTTTTAAACTTCAACAGTTCCTGAAAATTTAGGAGGTAAAAGATGCAAGCACACATTGAAATAGTCTTTACCCAAAAAGTAAAGCTTTGCAAGGAGAATTATTTTCCTATCATTTTCCTTATGCCCTTTCCCTGCTCTAAGGCAGAGTGGAAACTATACCTCCCAATTGCTTTGCAAATCACCTCCCTCTTTCTACCTTCTGGTTCCATCTCTCTGAAGGAGGTGTGACATTGCTTAAGGCAATCTTTTGTTCTAAGCAGAATTTTTTGGGAACCTCAGGGATTTATGAGGGAAAAGAAAAATGTTAAGAGATATAGATATCAATTAACTTTGACACTGATTGCCACGTGACTGGGTAGGCACTGTTCTTTAGTAAATGGGAAACAAGACTATCAGAGATTTAATATCACTGATGGTGGCAGCAGATGAAGATTCAGAAGGTCATGGAATTAGAGCTGTAAGGGACTTCAGATACCAACTCCCAATTATTTTATAGATGAGGAAACTGAGTCCTAAAGTAGTTAGATAACTTGACCAAGGTGATAGAGGTAGGAATGGACAAAGTGAGGATTTGAACTCAGACCTTCAGGTTCTAAATTCAATGTTTGTGCCATTTGACCAATGATACCACTAGGAATATTATACCCCAAAGAGATCAAAAAAAAAGAGGAAAAGGACTCACATGTACAAAAGTATTTATAGCAGCCCTTTTTTGTGGTAGCCCCAAACTGAAAACTATGGGAGTGCTTATTGATTACAGAATGGCTAATATGGTATTTAAATGCATGGTTAGCACCATGAGAAATGAACATTTTTAGAGAAAATTCGGAAAACTTTTATGGACTGATGCAGAGTGAAGTGGGCAGAGCCAGGAGAACAATTTATATAACACAGAAATACTATAAAGGAAAAAAATTGCAAGGCTTGAGAACTTTGATCAATGCAATGATAAATATGTTTCCAGAGGATCTTAGCATGCTGCTCCATGCTGATAGAGAGGAGATGGAATCAAGACGTAAAATGAGGCATGTATCTTTGGACATGGTCAGTGTGGCAATTTGCTTTGATAGATTATGCATATTTGTACTTAGGATTTTTGTTCTTCTTGTTCAACTAACAGAGGGGAGAGGGAGATAAAAATGCTTGTTAATTGAAAAAAAAAGAAATGAAATTTAAAAATAAATTCAGTGAACATTTCATTGTATCATGCTACCACCTTAAATGTTTCTCAGATTAAGATACTAATTTCTGCCACCATTTTTTGGAGTAAAAAAAATATCAGGGAGAATTATATGCATACATATATATTGCAGGGACCATAGGAAATTTGTAGATCAGAGGATTAGAGAATGTTTACTCTGGCAGAACTTTAAATATTGTTGAGGCTGGATATTTTTATATGTACCCAAAGATATTCATAACTATGCACAGCATATTTTCACTAAATTCCTGCTCTGATGCTCTCCTATAAGATGATAATGACATTGGCCTCTTGAGAATTATTTCAGAAAAGCCAAAGCTGTGACAGGCCAGAGGAAAAGGTTTTCAATGTGGGCCTTGTGATGGATTTGTGATCAGGCTATCTAACTACAGAAAGGCTCGTTGCCAAAGTGCTGGACCCCAGGTAATAAATTGTCTCAGCTCCAGCAAGACGTGAAAACCAGTCAGTTAGTCAGTAAACATTTATTCAGAATCTACTATGTGCCAGGCACTGGGCTGAGCACTGGGAATACAATAAAGGGGCAAAAGACAGTCCCAGCCCTCAAGGAGCTTGAAAGCTAGTGGACCAGGTTCTCAGGCACACAGGGGCTGGAATCTGCTGTGAAGTAACACCCACATCAATGAGAAGTATTCAAGTCAGCACGTATACCTATGGAGACTTCCTGTGATCTCACGTCTTGTTTTGGCTAACGAGAAAGGCTTTAGGCAGGAGCAGAAAGAGCAGTGAGCTGTAAAAGTAAGAATTGGAGGATTCAGACCAAAAAAGAGTTGACTATGAAGTTTCTGTGCTTTACAGATGTGGAAGCAAATGTGCAAAGTCATTGGAGGGGAGGTTTGTGCTTAGATTGCTGCGTCTGACTCCGTTTGATCCTTTACACAAACGGGACATTTGTCAAAGCTGGGGCTGGGAAAGCTTGTCAGGCTTCCCCCAGCTGTGTTGTTGGAAATGTCTGCAAACTCCGTCTGCACCAGTTCCTTCTGGTATGTTTTCATCCCAGGGTCTGTGGCTCAGAGTGGGCCCAAGGCCATGCTCTTTGACATGTGAATTGTTTGTTTCGTCTGGTGCCTGAGGCGTCAGAAGAGAAAGCCCCCAGAACTTGTCCAGTAGCATCTGTAGCAAAAGATAGAGTATTCCAGGCTGTCTTTTGTCTCCTCATCTTCCCCCTCTTCTTCTAGAAGCCTTCCTCCCTTTCTTTCCCCCTCCTCCTTTCTCTTTTTCTTCCCCTTCCCCTCCTCGATTTTCTTCTCCCCTCCTCCTTCTTCCCTCTTTCTCTCCTTCCCTTCCTCACTTTTCCTCTCCTTCTTCCCCTCCTTGCTTTTCCTCTCCTCTTTCTCCTCCTTCCTCTTCCTTTTGCTCTCCTCCTTCACCTCCTCCTCCTTTCTCTCCCCTCCTGCCTCTTTCTCCTACTTCTCTGCTTCCTCCCCCTTCCTCTCCTTTTCCTCCTTCCCTTTTCCCTCTTCCCTCTTTGTCTCTACCTCCCCCTCCTAACCTTACCATTCCCCCTCCTTTATTCTCCTCCTTTTCCTCACTTTCTTCCCCTTCCTCCACCATCCCTTTCTTTCTTCCTTCATTTCCTCCTCCCCTCTTTATCTCTCCTCCCTCTCCATTCTCCCTATCCCCTTCTTCTTCTTTCTGCTCTTATACGGAGTACTCCTTCATTGTAGCACCCTCAAGCTACTGGTCCTAAGCAGAAAGATGTCTTATACTTGGGCTGGAGAATCTTCTCTTAGAAACAAGATGAGAGACTTTAGGGCTAAGAAATTAATAACAAAGAATAGGATTCATTTTTTTAGTCAACACTACTGGAATGTGCTTTCTTGAGACACAATAGGTTGATAAACTTGTGTGTGTGTGTGTGTGTGTGTTGTGTGTGTGTGTGAGATATTTAAGAACCATTGCTGGGCCCATGAGGCTAGGATTCTGTGCCCTTTCCCTTCTCCACTAAAAGACCTCTCTCAGCTGTGAACCCAAGCATACTGGTCTGGAACTGGTTCAGTCCTGGGGAAGCCTAGCCTCTAATGAGAGTGGGGACTGACCTCTCCCCTTTTCACAGTCTTTGACTTGGTAACCCCCTAACTTGGCAACCTGGGTACAAATTCCTTCAAGCTTAGGTTTTAGCTTTTGTCTAAGGTCTCCCCCAAAAGGGGAAGTAGAGAGATAGTCAAAGTATGATGTAAATTGAATATAAGACATGTATTTATTTCCTACACATAAAGGAAACGCTAACAGACTAAAGTACACATTGATAAGACAACTTAAAACAGGATTCAGTAACTTAACTCATAGCTACTAACATACACTCTTGGAAGGCTGATATTTAAGTCTTATCAGAATATAAAGAAGCTTGATTCTGATTAGGTATTTTCCATTTTGCATTGTTAAAATAACTATGTCAATGTATTCTGGAAAAATGGGCAAGACTTGTGAGTCAAGGACCTGGAAAGGAGGATTTACATCTGGGTACTATGTGGGTCCCTTTTATTAATTATTTCTAGGAGATTACATGAGAATTCTCCCTTATTTAATATGTCCTATAACTTACATGTAGGTGAGAATTTACATGGGGTCATTCCCATCTCCCTCTCAAATCCTCATACATAATTTACATGAAGGGACATTTATTCATCTCTTATAGTATGAGGAAAGCATTGAGTAACTCCAAAGCCCTATGTAAAAACAATCAGCTATTATCTCTGAAAGTTTGTATGAATTCCCAAAGTTTGATATTATAAAAAGCAAAACAAAAAGGCCCCATCGACATGACTGGGGATTTTGATTCACTTTAGTTTTTTATTCTCTTTGCTTAAAATCTCTCCTGCTTATCAACTTGAATTGGCTTGAGAGTACTAGAGAAAACTGTGTTTGTGATGGTGGGTGGAAAATCAGTGCCTCTGCCACCTTCCAGTGAAATGGGATGGGTCTCTGTCTCTCACTCTTGACCTAGACCCAAACATTCCCCAAATCTTTAACTCTGCTTCTAGTCTTAATCATGTGAAAAGGGTGAACAGAAATAAGATGTTGTATTTCATGAACGAGGAAATACCATGAAAGGGCAGCAAGCAAAATGGGGAGGGATGTAGTTTGTGGAGAGTGGCAATAGAAATCAGCTTTTCCTGTTTTGGACTCCTTCCTGCAGGGGAAGGAGGAAGAGGTAAAACTCTGAGGAGTTGCTCAGTTAATGAGAGAGTTGCTTCCTTCCTCAACTTGGAGGTAGGGGAGAAGAAAAATCACTGAAGGGATATCTAGGTTAGTTCACCAACCATCATCCACACCCACACAGAGACAGTGACTATAACAGCGGCAGTTCATGCAGTCTCTCAAAATGAGGAAGCTGAGAAGCAAAATGCCTGGACCTCCCAGCACTTGCCCTCATGACCCCAAGATGGCAGGTATTCTCTCAGACCATGAAGTCTATACTTCAGTCTCCACTCTATCCAGCTTCTTTCCCTCAGAATCTTTACAAAAATCTTCCCAGAAGTCATCTCCCAATTGTTTTTAATTGGTGAACTTCTGGATTGCTGTCTTCCTGAACTTCTCTCATTTCTGTGGCAATACAAGGTTATATTCACAAAGAAACAAGAAGGTGGGCAGAGCAAGTATTGGGACAAGTATTGTGACTTCATTAGTATAAGAAACTTCCAGATGAGGGAACTACCTCTCCCTGTCTAGGTAGTTGCAACTATAGTCTTAGAGAATTTCTGAGCACTGAGAGATTAAGTGACTGGCCAGTATGTGTCAGAGGCAGAATTTGAACCCATATCCTCCTGGCTTTAAGGCCAGTTTGCTATTCACTACACCACAGTGTTTCTGGAATGCAATTATAGTTAACCTAATTTTATAGATGAGGAACCTGGAAAAAATTTTATAGATGAAGCTCATAGCAATTAAATGACTTTTCTGTGATCATATGGTAAGTGGCCAAGCTGGGATTCAAACCCAGCTCTTGCTACTCCAAGGACAGCACTTTTTCAAACAGACCTCTTAATAAGAAGAAAATATTATTATGAATCTTTTTTGTGACAACTTCCAAAATTTCTGTTTATCTAGGATGATTTAGGTCCATGCTGGCAGATGGATGGACATTGTGATTGCTTAAATCCCTTGAAATTTCATGATGCTATAATTCTATGGTTAGGTTGTTGATAATTTTTCCAAAGACTTGCCCCTAGCCTTGCATAGTGTGCGGTAGGTCCTGTGTTGGGATAATCACACACTTGTTTTTTGTCACTGGGGATTATGGCATTTGGGCCAACTCATATCCTCTTTCACTGAATGTTTTGGTTTTCAGCTTGAAAGCTAAATACTTGTTGAATTAGAGAAGAGTCTTGATTTTCATGGAAGGTATTTTAATCTCTCCCAAGTTTGTTGACTACTCTTTCTACATAGTGGTCAGATGTCAAAAGGTCAAGATGTCAAGAGTTCAATTGGTGGCTGTCCTTGTTTTTTCCTAGAGGATATCCGGCAAGGCATTACTTAATGGGTATATTCTTGAGGATTGTAGGAGGTAACATTACTTGGAGGTGAATGACTATTAGTATCTTGTTAATTACATGAATGGGATATTTTAGTCCATGAATAGCAAGCCCCAGAGGTATAACTAGGGGTTTGTTGTTTTTTAACCTGAGGCAAGCACAATTGATGATGCATCTCCCTCCCTTTCCTTCTTTCCTCAGATTTCTACCAGACCCTGCTGCCTTGTCATGTCTCAGGGTCTACCTTCACCCTTGATCCCTGCACTGATGCATGTTGATGAAATTCTGCCAGGCCACAGCATGTCTTTCCCTTTTCCCTTGTACCTTTTTTTTTTTGCCTCAAGATTCTGTGAAGGGGTGGAGCCAAGATGGCGGCTGGAAAGCAGGGACTTCCTTAAGTTCTCCCCCAAGTCCCTCCAAACACCTGTAAAAATGGCTCTGAACAAATTCTAGAGCTGCGGAACCCACAAAATAAAAGAGGGAAGCAAGGGCTCCAGCCCAGGAAAGCCTGGATGGTTGTGGGGAAGGGTCTATTGCATGGAGCTGGGAGCGGAGTAGAGCAGAGCCCAGCGCGGGCTGCGCCAGGACCAACCAGACCGGGAGCCGGGTGGAACAGGCCCTAGCACCTTGAATCAGTGAGCTGTGGCAGTTACCAGACTTCTCAACCCACAAATGCCAAAGACAACAGAGAAGGTTAGTAAGTAAAACTGGTAGAACAGAGTGAAAGGAGTTTGCAGTGGGCCCCAGCCCCCAGGGCACGGAAGTGGTACAGCTCTGGGGCTGCTTCCAGTTGCAGTTGCTTCTGGCCCCAGGCCCACCCTGTGGGAGGAATAAGCGGCAGATCAGAGCAGGAGTGCAGAGCCTGCTTGGATCTGAGTCACAGTCCAGGGTGGTGGTTCTTGGGGGAGGAGGAGTGATGGTGTGGCAGAGTTTGCTGTGTAGAAGTAGCTCTGAAAACAGCAGCACAAGGCCCCCAAAGCTTGGGACAAAGCACTCTCTACAAGCAGTCATACCTTTACAAAAAGCTCAAGGGTCAAGTAGTTGGCTGGGAACATGAACAGGCAGCAAAAAAGGACCCAGATTCAGACTCAGACTTTGTAATCTTTTTTTGGTGACAAAGAAAACCAAAACACGCAGCCAGAAGAAGTCAACGAAGTCAAAGAACCCACATCAAAAGCCTCCAAGAAAAATATGAATTGGTCTCAGGTCATGGAAGAGCTCAAAAAGGATTTGGAAAAGCAAGTTAGAGAAGTAGAGGAAAAATTGGGAAGAGAAATGAGCGTGATGCAAGAAAATCATGAAAAACAGGTCAATGACTTGCTAAAGGAGACTGAAAAAATACTGAAGAAAACGACACCTTAAAAAATAGACTAACTCAAATGGCAAAAGAGCTCCAAAAAGCCAATGAGAAGAATGCCTTGAAAGGCAGAATTAGCCAAATGGAAAAGGAGGTCCAAAAGACCACTGAAGAAAATACTACCTTAAAAATTATATTGGAGCAAGTGGAAGCTAGTGACTTCATGAGAAATCAAGATATTATAAAAACAGAACCAAAGGAATGAAAAAATGGAAGACAATGTGAACAATCTCATTGGAAAAACCACTGACCTAGAAAATAGATCCAGGAGAGATAATTTAAAAATTTTTGGACTACCTGAAAGCCATGATCAAAAAAAGAGCCTAGACATCATCTTTCAAGAAATTGTGAAGGAAAATTACCCTGATATTCTAGAACCAGAGGGTAAAATAGAAATTGAAAGAATCCACCGATCACCTCTTGAAAAAGATCCCAAAACAAAACTCCTAGGAATATTGTTGCCAAATTCCAGAGCTCCCAGATCAAGGAGAAAATATTGCAAGCAGCCAGAAAGAAACAATTTGAGTGCTGTGGAAACATAATCAGGATCATACAAGATCTGGCAGCTTCCACATTAAGGGATCGAAGGACCTGGAATATGATATTCCAGAAGTCAAAGGAGTTGGGAATCACCTACCCAGCAAAACTGAGTATCATGTTCCAAGGCAAAATATGTATTTTCAATAAAATAGAGGACTTTTAAGCATTCTTGATGAAAAGACCAGAGCTGAATAGAACATTTGACTTTCAAATGCAAGAATCAAGAGAAGTATGAAAAGGTAAACAAGAAAGAGAAATCCTAAGGGACTTACTAAAGTTGAACTGTTTTGTTTACATTCCTACATGGAAAGATATGTATATATATAGGCAGAAGGCACAGGGTGAGTTGACTATGGAGAGATGATATCTAAAAAAATAAAATCAAATTAAGGAATGAGAGAGGAATATATTGAGAGAGGGAGAAAGGGAGAGATAGAATGGGGTAAACTATCTCACAAAAGTGTCAAGAAAAAGCAGTTCATTGGAAGGGAAGAGGGGGCAGGTGAGGGGGAATGAGTGAATCTTGATCTCATCAGATTTGACTTGAGGAGGGAATAACATACACACTCAATTGGGTATCTTACTCCACAGGAAAGAAGAAGGAAGAAGATAAAAAAGGGATGATAGAAGGGAGGGCAGATAGAGGGAAGAAGTAATCTAAAGCAAACACTTTTGAAAAGGGACAGGGTCAAGGGAGAAAATTGAATAAAGGGGGACAGGATAGGAGGGAAGGAAATTTAGTTAGTCTTTCACAACATGACTATTTATGGGAGTGTTTTGCATAAGGATACATGTGTGGCCTATGTTGAATTGCTTGCCTTTTTAGAAGGGAGAGTGGGCGGGGAGGGAAGAGGGGAGAGAATTTGGAACTCAAATTTTAAACGCAGATGCTCAAAAGAAGGTTGTTTTTGCATGCAATGGGGAAATAAGATATGCAGGCAATGGGGCATAGAAATCTATTTTGCCCTACAGGAAAGTAAGGGGAAAAGAGATTGGGGGGGGGGTGGGAGGAGAAGGGAGGTGATAGAAGGGAGGGCTGACTGGGGAACCAGGCAATCAGAATGTATGCCATCTTGGAGTGGTGGGGGTGGGTACAAATGGGGAGAGAATTTGTAACTCAAACTCTTGTGGAAATCAACGCTGAAAACTAAAAAATATCAAATAAAAAATCATTAAAAAAAGATTCTGCTACTGCACCTCATTTAGGACCTGCCTCCCCCCTACCCTCCTCTTTAACCTACAGGAGCAGAAGCTGGAAGAGAATGCAAGGCTTAAAGATGGTGGTCTCCAGACCACCAAGGGGAGGGAGCTTGTCCTCTCCTCCTCCCTGTCCTGAAGAATTCCCTGAATGTTGGTCACCCCATCAACCCCAATTGAAAGCAGATTCTGGCCTGATTGACACTAATGCCATTTAGGCCTCAAAATGGAGACTTGAGATTTTTCACCTTTCAACCTAGTAATCTTCTTGCATCCACCGTGCCTATAGTTGTAATCTCCGTACTGCTGGACCTTGCCATCCACTCTGTTACTAAATTCATGGGACCATACAACGTTCTCTCTGGGTAACTTTAATTCCTTCTGTTCTCTAATTTCCTCCTTGGAGCCTTCATTCTCTCGATTAGTGAGTGTATCACATGGTCCACCATATCTAGTTAACTCTAGCCATGTTTCATACTCTACCCTGGTTATCTTCTTGGAACCTTCCAGAGTGTCCTGTGGATACCCTTTCCAGTTTTCTGCTTCCTAGTTGTAGAACCATAATCAAATAAGTACCTCCATTGCTACTGGACTAAGTATGCCAATTAACTCCTCTATGGTTCTATTCACCAACCCTATGACTTCTCAAAACAGAACATCTCTTCCTGGCCATTATTCTTCTGTAAGTGTTGTTTCTCCTATTCAAATGCAAACTCTTTGAGGACAGGGACAGTCTTGTTTTTATATCTGTATTTCTAGCGCTTACTGTGGTTAGTAAGTGCTTAATAAATTCTTATTTATTCATTCATTCGTGTATGTAAATGCTATGTGAAATGAGCTGATGCAGACATTACTTGGGCAAGATACTGAGTTACAGTTTTTGACCAGGAAAAACAGACCCACCAAGATCTCTTGTAGTGAAAATGACTGGATTCTGTTTTTCTGATCACTGTAATGATAATAGTATCAGCTCTCATTAAAGCCTACCAAACACTTACCTCACAACAACCCTGTGTGATAAATAACATAAGTACTGTTATAGCCATCTTCTCTAAGAGGAAATGGAAGTTGAAAGAGGTCAGATGACTTACCGACAGTAACACAGAGAATACTTGGCAAGACCAGGACCAAACCACTTCTTCTCACTCCATGCTGTTTCCAGGCTGAAGGGAATTATATCCATTTCTGAGAGAAAGAAAAAGGCTAACATTATTTTCAAGAAAGTCATGGGATAGAAAAGATCATACTTGTTTGTTTTGTTGGAGTCATTATTTTAGTGTTTCTCTGTCTCTTAGTGTGTCTTTGTCTCTCTCTTCGTCTCTGTCTCTCTTTATCTCTCTGTTTCTGTTTGTCTTTCCTGTCTCTTTGTCTCTCTGTCTCTATTTCTTTATATCTCTCTCTCTGTCTCTGTCTCTTTCTATCTCTGTCTGTCTCTTCTCCTTTCCCTTCACCCCCATCGCCCCATACACACATCCACTCATTCATTCACTTTCTCCTTTCTGGGCCTCCCAGAGGCTTTTTTTTAAGAGGTCAGCTAGAGGAAAACCAGGACATACTCCAGAAGACTCAGGCTTGTGTGTACTTTGCACCTGGCTCTGTGGTATCTGTAGCCTTGAAGCAAAACTCATTTGGGGAGACAAGCTGATAGGCTGCCGGGTGGATGTATCTGAACAGGGGAGAGCCTGGAAATATCTCAGTCTCCCAGGAGTCCTCTGCATAGATACAACACTGCCCAGGTTGGGTAGAGGAGGGCAGACCTCAAGTGTCATAGCCAGCTCCTGTGCTCCATGCTACACTGGGCTTGTCTAGCATTCCATCTGCATGCCCAGGTAGTTACTTTGGCTTAAAATGAGACTTATGGTTTGTTTTTCTGCCTTGTAGGGGAATAGCAGATAATCTCATAAGCATTCTTTATTGCGTGACTATAAAGCTTCCAATGCTTCGCTAGGTACTGTTCATAAATAGGCTAAAAGACATCATCCTTGACTTCAAAGGATTCCCGTCTAGTTAACAGCATACATGGGCCAGACATAAGTTAAATATTTTCTCCACCCCAATGTAAAGAAATAGGGAGGGAGTTTACAGGATGAGAGAGCACTGGATTTAGAGTCTGAAAAACTGGGTTTCAATCTCAGCTCTTCTGTTTGCTGACTGTGTGACCTTGGGCAAGTCACCTAGAGTCTTTGAGCCCCGGTTTCCTCAACTGTATAATGATAGAGTGAGATTGTGGAGGCAGCATGGTACAGGGGAAGAAAGGAGCCTTGACTCTACAGTCAGAAAATCTGGGTCCAAACTTGCCTTTGGATGTTTACTACCTAAGTGACTTTGGGTGAGTCACTGACCCCCCTCAGGCCTCAGTTTCCTCATGTGTGAAATGGAGTTGCTCTACATGGCCCAGGAGGTCACTTCTAGCACTTGATGTCTGCTTCTATGAGCTTGGGTTCAATTTCTGCCTATGCTACTTACTACCTGTGTTGGGTAAGTCACTTGGCCCAGGTCACTCTGGACTTCAGTTTCCATGTCTGTAAAATAAGGAAGGGAGACTAGAGGGCATTTGAGGTCCCTTCCAGCTCTAAATCTATGATCCCAGTAATATAATCATTTCATTTTGTTTTCTCATGGGTAAAACGAGTGATTTAGAGTTTATCAGTGAAGTCAAAATCAAATAGAAACAGGAGCCATTAAACCATACTAAAGGATCTCTGTGGGCAAATATTGACTTAGAAAAACATGTATTGACATTATTTATGTTTTATTGTATTTTATTTATTTTGTTAAATATTTCCCAATTACATTCTCATATGGTTTAGCAGCACCCAGGAGTGTGGAGGGCTGCGATGAAGCTACTGTGTTTGATACTTCTGGATTAAATAATCTCCAAGTTTCTTCCTAAATATCCAGGGGTGGGGAACCTGTGGCCTTGAGGCCACATGTGTCCCTCTAGGTGCTCAAGTGTAGCCCTTAGATAGAATTCAAGGTCCTCAAATGCAGCCATGGACTGAATCCAAGGGTCCCAATGGCCACACTCAAGGACCTAGAGAGCCACACATGGCCTCAAGGCCACAGGTTTCCCCACCCCTATATACGAAATACTTCTAAATACTGATACTATTTTTATTATTATTGTAATGGGCTCAAACAGGTGAGTCTCCCTCTATCCCATCTTTGGGTCACTTCTGATGGATTGTGTGTATTGGCTCAGCGATGTAGGATTTGGTGCCTGGAATAATACAGCATCCCCCTGCCCCTTCCCCATGAGACTGAGGGACCAATCAGGGTTTGCTGTTTCATCCCAAACTGCCAAGCCCTTTGTCACTGAGCCAGAGCATGCTGTGGCCCACTGGAAGTGTCCCAGGGTCTTTCAGGTGTGTTTAGGGAATTCACTCATTTGTCCCCGTTCCACTATTACTCAAGTATTTTTTTTTGTCCTTTTGGGAATATCTTTTTAGGCCTCTGAAGAATGAAAGAAAAAAAGACTGCTTTCAGAGAGGAGGGGAAGGGGAAGAAGGCTGGAAAGAACCTTAGGAAGAAGAGCAGAGAGGGAGGCTGGAGGGAGAGAGACACAGAGACGATCTTACTTCATAATAGGCACCTATTGTTAATGTGAGTTGCTCCCAGGGAGAAACTGACTATGGGCCTGGTGAAATGTCAGAGAAGAATAAGCTTGAAAATGTGCCCTATTTCCGTTCTTTCTTCTGGTTCATTCTTTCCCCAGTTTTCCTGAGCCAGGCCCCTCTGAGAAAGACAGTCCAGTCCAGTCCTCTGGGAATTAGGCCTGGTGGTGCTGTAAACAGGCCCAGCTTCATTGAAATGATAACACTGACACAGGCCATTAAAATAAAGAAAGAAAGGAGTAAAGAAAGAAAGAAAAGCAAGCAAACGGACTCCATGGAGCAGGCTTTCAGGACTCGAACAGGGGCTGGTCACCTGACTCTTCTTGGCTGTAATAGGAGTCATGCCGTTTAAAAACCCTGAATCCTGATTTGAAAATTTACCCCACGCAGTGATTGATAATAGAAGCTTTCAGGGGAAAAAGGAAAAACCCCAGCCAGAAAAAGAGAGAGAGAGAGAGAGAGAGAGAGAGGCGGGGTGGAGAGATAGAGAGAGGGAGAGAGAGACAGAGAGAAACAGAGACAGAGAGAGAGAGAGAGGGAGAGAGAGACAGAGAGAAACAGAGACAGAGAGAGAGAGAAAGAGAGAGACAGAGACAGAGAGGCAGAGACAGAGAGAGACAGAAAGACAGGGAGACAGAGAGAGGGAGGGAGAGAGGGAGAGAGAGACAGAGAGAGGGAGAGACAGAGATAGAAAGAGAGAGAGACACAGAGACAGACAGAGACAGAAAGACAGAGAGAGGCACAGAGACACAGAAAGAGGCAAGACAGAGGGAAAGTGAGACTGGGGAGGGAACAGAAAGAGAAGAAGAGAGAGAGAGAGAAAGAGGAGAGAGAAGGAAACAGTACAGCAAAAATAAGAGAGAAGCAGAGGGAGTGAGGAAGTAGAAAGTAGAGAGAGACAGAGACAGAGACACAGTGAGAGATAGGAGAGACACAGAAAGACAGAGATTAGAAAGAATCTTCAAACATTTTGAAAAGGAAAAAAACTTATGCTTTCACAAATATTCTGTCACACATAAATACAACTATTTTTATTCTTACATGTCTGTATTCTTTCAAAAAAATTTGGGGCCATCCTTGTGAAAAATATAGAAATGGAAATTATAGGTAAAAGAATTCTCTCTATCGCTACAGATCAGCACTTTACAACTTACTGTCTTTGAGAAAGTTACTGATACTCACTAAGAAATTAAGTGACTTGATCAGGGTCACACAGGTTATATATATCAGAGGCAGGATTTGAACCTCACTCTTCCCATTTCCGAGACCAGCTCTCCATCCACTGTGGTCACATTGCCTGTCATTCTTTCAATAAGTCCCAAAGTTTAACAAAAAATCATGATTTATGTGTCTCATATTGTTCCATTTCAGAATCAGATCATAGAACTTTAAGTCAAAAATAGTCCTCAGCAGACATCTATGAAAGCCCATTGTTGAGTCATGCCTGAGTCTTCACGACCCCATGGGTCATACTGTCCATGGGATTTTCTTGGCAAATATGCTAGAGTGGTTTATAATTTTTTTTCTCCAGTGGATTAAGGCAAACAGAGATTCAGTGACTTGTCACACAGCTAGTAAGTGTCTGAGGCAGGATTTGAACTCAGGTCTTCCTGACTCTAGGCCCAGCACTCTATCCGCTGAGACATCTAGCTGCCTCAAGAAAGTTCACAACTAAAAGGAATCCTCACTACAACATACCTGGAATTTCAATTTGATTTAATAAACACCTATAAAGCATCTGATATGTGCCAGGCACAATGCCAGGCCACCAAGGAGGCAAGCATAAAAATAAGATAGTTCCTGTCTTGGAGGAGCTTGCTAGGAGCTTGATCAGATAATAGATTTATAAGAGACAGGACTAGGTGATCTACCTGTAAGTTAAAAGACAAGACCTATAGAAGTTAAGTAAGTGACAGTTAGGATCATACAGCTAGTATGAGGTAAAGCCAGAATTTGGAGCCAGGTATTCCTGATCGTCCAGGCCACTATTCCATATTACTTCTCTTATGTTGCACCCTCTCCTGTGCAGACCCTCATCACCTCACACCTGGACTATTGCAATAGCCTACTGTTGGATCTGCCTGCCCCAAGTCTCTCCTTACTCCAATCTATCCTCCATTCAGCCACTAAAGTAATTTTCTTAAAATGCAGGTCCAATCATGTCACCCCCTATTCAATAATAAACTCCAGTGGTTTCCTGTTGCTTCCAAGGATCAAATGCAAAATGCTCTATTTGGCAGAATCCTTCACAACCTAGCCCCCTTCCTATATTTCCAGTCTTTTTACACCTTTTCACACCTTACTCTGCACTTTTCAGTCCAGTGACACTGGCCTCCTGGCTGTTCCGTGAACAAGAAGACCCTCCGTCTTTTAGCCCCCTGCACTTTCTCTGGCTGTCTCCCATGCCTGGAATGTTTTCCCCTTTTAACTCTGCCTATTGACTTCCTTGGCTTTCTTTAAGTCCCAAATAAAATCTCATCTTTTACCGGAAGTTTTCCTCAACCCCAAATTATGCCCTATTTATCCTGTATAAAATTTGCTTCATATGTATTTGTTTGCATGTTGTCCTTCTCATTAGAATGTAAGCTCCTTGGAGGTAGGCACTGCCTTTTATCCCTTCTTGCATCCCTCATGCTTAGCACAGTGGCTGATGCATAGAAGGCACTTAATAAGTATTGATTGATTATACGGGACACTATATAAAATCTAAACTCCAGTTTCCTCAATAGTGACCCAATCCTTTTTTGGCCATTTTTTTCAAGGTGATTTATAAAATTAAATAAAGAAAAATATTGTTGGACCAATGTGACAGGTATGTAGTATAGTAAATTAATTTGTCCAGCACCAGTCAGAATAAAGAAGGGAGAGCCGATATTGTAGCTCGAGAGCTTTTGAGTCCATTTCACGTCTATAGTTTACTGTCTTTACTGGCTGGGTTGTTACTGGTGAAAAATGATGGATTAATGAGTACACAAAACGCCAGGCCTCCTAGCACTTTCATGCCAATGCCTGGTTTCTGTGTGCCGCTGTTGCCACCACTGTTACCAGTGCTGGTACAATTATTGCTTCTTTAGTCCTCTCCCAGATGGAGGAATTTGGAGCTGTGGACAGGGGACCTTCGGTAAATGGGAGAGACAGAGATGAAGAGAGGATGCATTCTTTGATGAGTCACAAAATGGAATTCTGCATCTTGTGAAATGATTCCTCCACTAAAAGCCTCACAGAGTGTGGAGGTAACCCCAGGTTCCTGAAGGATATGCCAGCAGAGCACAGACCCTGGCAGACCCTACCAAGCTGGAAAGCCTTCCAAGACCAAATGATAGATTGTCTGTTTGGAGTCTGAGGAGCAATTAGAATTATAACTAGGGTGGGGCTACTGGAGCTTTGCCCAAAGGTGATAAATTTAGACGTCTCTAACATCATTTTCAGTCTATATCATCACGTAAAGAAATAGAGCTTAGGATGTAGTGAGAAAGAAAAACTGATTGAAATGGGAAGCTACAATATGGTGGGTTGCAGTGAGCTTTTCTTCTGCCTCCTCTTAGACTGTCAGGCAGATGCCAGAGTTAGCTCAGTGTTTAGGAGGCTCTGAAGGAAAGTATGGGAGAGAAGGGGCATTAGATTGACTTCCAAACTGAAGGTCTACAGAGCCGTTGTGCTGACCTCATTGTTGTATGCCTGTGAAACCTGGACAGTGTATCAGTGCCATGACAGGAAACTGAATCACTTCCATTTGAATTGTCTTAGGAAGATTCTGAAGATCACCTGGCAAGATAAGGTACCAGACACTGAGGTCCTTTCTTGAACTAAATGGCCAAGCATTCGAACTCTGCTGCAGAGAGCACAACCGTATGGGCTGGCCCTGTTGTTTAAATGCCTAATGCATGCTTGCCAAAAAGACTATTTTTCAGAAAATTCACACAAGGCAAGTGTTCACATGGTTGTCAGAAGAAGTGATACAAGAACACTTACAAGGTCTCTCTTAAGAACTTTGAAATTGGTTGTGTGGCACGTGACCCCTCAGGGTGGCATGCCTGCATCAGCGAAGGTGCTGTGCTCTTTGAGAAAACAGATTTGAAGTAGCTTAAAAGAAATGTGAGATGTACAAATTCAGAGAATCTACCCCAAATATTCACTTGGACTATTTGTGTCCAACCTATAGTAGAGCATCCTGAGCTCATATTGGTCTGATCAGTCATAGTCCAATGCACTATAACTTGACTCTAACATAGTGATGTCATTTTGATCCTCTTTGAGAAGAAAGGGCAACAACCAACCAACCAGATAGGTAGAACATTTCTCATGCATTAGTCATTCTACTGAGCAGCCAGGTGGAGCAGTGAATAGAGTACTGGGCCTGGGGTCAGGAAGACTCATCTTCTTGAGTTCAAATCTGGCCTCTGACACACACTAGCTGGTGACCCTAGGTGAATCATTTAACCCTGTTTGCTCAGTTTCTTCATCTGTAAAATGGGCTGGAGGAGGAAATGGCAAAATACTCCTCCAGTATCTTTGCCAAGAAAATCCCAAATGGGGTCACAAAGAGTCAGACATGACCGAATAACTAAATAAGTCACTGTATTAGGCACTCAGGATACAAAGACAAACAAGTATGATAGTACTTGACCTTATATTCAAGTGGGAGGGGTGGGGAGAGTGGAAGATAACACCTAAAGGGAAGCTAGAAATGGGGAGTTTGGGAGAGGTGTAGGAATGGCCAGAAAGTGGTATGGAGGTCTGACTCCTATGCAAGATATACTAAACACTCATCTGTCATTAGAGTTTGGGGTCTCTGTGGCAAAGTTCAAGGTTCCAATGGGAGAGGAGATAGAGTGGGTGGGTAGAATGGAAGCAGCATGATGTGAAGATGTCCTCAAAGAGCTCAGCCCTGGTGGCCTCTTCAGAAGGCTCATGTTGATATCTCAGGGTCAGAGGGCAATGCCCTCCTTCCCATTACACTGAGGGAATGCTTTGTTCCACTTGCCCTGGGTGCTTGCCTCAAGTGTAAAAATTCCTTTGATGGTTCTAGAACCAACCTGGCTAAATTTATCACCAAGAGGTTGGCCACCAGGGGGTGAATTTTTTCAATGACAGTAACTCTCAATGCCCATCTTTGAAGACAAAGAGGCCTTGTAATCTACATCAATGATAGAAGTATCCCTCTGATGGAATCACTGATCCTTGGACTATGAGAAAATTACTCTCCAAATGGAGCCCTTAGAATTATGGCCTGTTAAAGCTAAAAGGAGCCTTAGAGACAATCTAGCTCAAGCTCGCATTTATGGATGAATAAATAGAGACCGGCAGAGATAGAGACCTCTCCCTGAAGTCATGTAACAAATTAGTGGCAGAATCTGGACTAGAACTCCCCTAATTCCCAGTCCTTCTTTCCTTCCAAATAGATCATGCTGCTTTCAGAGGCAATCTAGGTCAATTTGATTTTTTTTTTTTACCTTTTTTTGTTAATGTAGAAGTAATGGGAATAAGTGTAGAAAAATCAAATATTAGAAGAAGACCTGGTAAACTAACTGGTATTACTTATAGTGTCCCTTGAACTATGAAAAGGAAAGGGTTTCCAGTGATGGGTTCCAGTTGGGGGGGCTGGAGCCAGCTCAAAGGGTTTGTGAGAGCCAATTGTTATATTTTCAGTGTGAGCGTTTACACCTTGGGGGTCTGCTAAGTTTACTGCAAATTAGGGCTTGATTTTAGTTTAGTTGATTGTCTAGACTTAAGAAAGTGATGGAGAAAGTGGTAATAATGCAGATCAAATTTAAAAGTGTGGCTTGAGTACACCCCCACCCCACCCCCAGAGCTGGTTGTTAAATGTTTACCAGCATACCACTGGTTCTAAGCCTTTGGGTCAGAAGCGTACCTAGAGTAGAGTTAGGTGGGGCTGTGAACGGAGCTCAAGGCTTAGAGTCAGGAAGACTTGAGTTCATATTTTGTCTCAGGTACTTACCATCTGTATAACCCTGGGTAAGTCACTCTGTGCCTCTTACCTCATCTGTAAAATGATCTCAATGGCTTCTGAGGACCATTATGTCTCTGAACCTATGATCTTGTTACCTCCAGATTATCACAACTTGATGAAAAAAAAATCCTTAAGAATCCTTTGTACTCATTCTCTATTTCCAAGCAGCTTCCTCATCCATGTTTCTGGCTTCCTGAATGGGTCTAGCCACATTACCCACAGTAGTGACCTCTCCAAGGAAACACATGGTCTTATACACAGGTTGATCTTGATTTGGGGGTCAGGAATGCTACAGAACCTCATGCAACACTGTTGTTAAATTTGTAGCAAGCAGCTCTTTATGGATAAAAATGATTAATGTATGTTTGCTTAAAGTAAAGTGAATGATAAACGCAGAAAATGAGGTCTCGTTCTCATCCATGACAAAGTGATATGTTATTATGAAGCAGGCACCCGTCAGCTTGAATAGTACAGGGGGGCTAACTGTCGTACTGTTTTGGTTGACCCATGCATGGCTTAAAAAAGCATGAAAAGGCCACACTGAGGCTTCAATACCCTGGATTTGTGTTAGGTTTCTTTTTATGTATGTAACAGGCCCATTAAGTCAGTTACAATATTTGAGAGTTTGTAAATGTTTCTGAAATATACTCCTAAGAGTTTTTTAAAAAATTCCTCTTATCCCACTCTTAGTTACTTAGTTACTTACGTGTATATTTTGTTTTCCTCAATAGAACATAAGCTACTTGAGCTTAGATAGATAGATCAACAGATAGGTAGACAGACCTGGATTGATAAATAAAAGGATAGATAGACAGATAGATATACTTACAGAAATATATAGCCACATAGATTGATAAATAGAAAGATAGATGATAGATTGATGGATGGATAGATAGACAGACAGATGGATGGATGGATGGATGGATGGATGGGTGGATGGGTGGATGGGTAGAGAGGCATGTAGATAGATAGATAGATAGATAGACAGATAGGACATATAGAGTAATTTCTTGGGGAGAGGATACTAGGGGAGATACAATCAGAATAGGCTTCTTATAGGAGTTGCCACTTGTATTGAGCTTTCAAGGAAGGCAGGGGTTCTATGAGTTGAGTTTGATAGTTCTTCAACTCTGCTTTCTTCTATGTCTGAAAATCCTTCAATTGCCCCTTTTTACTCCACTATTTTTTTTGGCTTATACATTATCCAACTCGAGCCATGAGCTAAGGATTAGTAGACAGGTTCATCTAAGGTGAGATGAGTTACTGTACAATTAAAGGTCATCTGAGCTCAAAAAATAAATGTAGACAATAACTGAAAACAATATCATGGCTCATAAACCTTAAACATGTAGGGTTCTTCTGTGTCTCCTACAATTAGTAAATTGGCATTTTAGTACCAATCTGTCTCATTTGAGTTGGGATGGTGTGAGCCAGTCTTTGGAGGGTCAATGCTTGGGTGAGTTGACTACTGAGGTCTTGTAGATGCACAAGGCCAGGTTTAGGGCAGGTAGTGATCACATGGGGATGCAGCGAGCCTTGGAACCTAACCTAAACAGCTTGCCAGCCTAATGATAAAGATGATGATGATGATGACAGAAATTAAAATGGCTAACATTTATATGGCGCAAAGGTTTGCAAAGGACTTTCCATACATTATCTCATTTTGATCCACACAACAACTTTGTGATGTCGGTGCTTTTATTATCCCCATTTTATAGATGATGAAACTGAGATTGAGAGAGGTAAAGTAGCTTGTCTGTGGTCCCAAAGTTGGTAAGTGTCTGAAAGAGGATTTGAAGTCTGGTCTTCATGACACCAGGTCCAGAGCTTTATCCACTTCACTGCTTGCCTATGGGAAGTTGAGCTGTTGTGATGAGAGGAAAAAGAATCTGCAACAACACTTAAGATGGGAAAAAAGGGGGGCCTAGAATGTGCTGTTTCTCCTTGTCCCTCCTTTTCCTTGGTAGAGGAAGGCAGAGGCCAAATCTTACTCTTTATTTCTCCATAGTGTCAAGCACAGTGTCTCATGGGTAGTCTGTACTCAATAAGTGGTTGTTAAGTAAATAAATGAGTAATAACATTTGGAAATAAAACACATTTATATAGGGCTTTATGATTACAAAGCAATTTACATTATCTTATTTGATTTTGTTTGCCCCTCACTGCCGTAGGGTAAACAATATTCAGTTCCCAAAGGGCTCCCAATTGATAGTGGGAAGGTCTCCAAATGATAGGAAGGCAGAGTAGGACAGTAGAAAGAACACTGGAAGTGGAGACAGAGTGAACGGGTTCAAATTCCTCCTCTGCCACTTAACTACCTGTGTGAAGCTGGGGAAGTCACCAAATTTATCTGTCACCAGTTTCTTTATCTATAAAACTTGATGATAGCTTTTAGGCCCCTTTCACGTCAAAATAGATGATCTTATGATTCAATGATAATCAGGAACCAAAATGAAAACTGATTGGACTCCTTTGGTTGTAATGTGAGAAGAGATTAATCCTTCCTTAAACTCTCTGTGGTAGTTTGACTGGAAGGCTGAGGAGGATAGGCAAAAGTTTGACTCAGTAAATATTTATTTAGTGCTCTCTGTCTCTGTCTCTGTCTCTGTCTGTCTTTCTTTTTCTCTCTCTATACACACACACAGAGGTGTATGTATATATGTATGCCTATACACGCATGTATATATGCATGTATATTTACACATATATATGTATATGTATATGTGTGTGTATGTGTGTATGAATGTGACTTTGATGAACCACTAAGGTTCATCAAAAAGAAAAAGAAAGATGTGGTTATCTCTAAAATTGAACGTATAAGGTGATGGAGAGACAAAGAATATTCTTAGGATCTAGGTGACAGGGAAGAATTGTGGTGCCATCAATAGAAATGTAAAAGGTGGGAAGAGGAGTTTTAGGAGGAAAGTGATGAGTTCAGCTTTAGACATGTTGAGTTTGTTATTTGTGGGATATTCAGGTAGAGATGTCCATTACATACTTGGAAATATTGGACTGCTGCCTTGGGGTCAGATTGGGGCTGGATGTGTGTGTGTGTGTGTGTGTGTGTGTGTGTGTGCTCGCGCGCGCGCATGCATGAGCACATGTAGAGACAGTAGATAGACAGATATACAGATAAATAGAAATGGGAATCATCTGCGTAGAGCCGATAATTTGAGTGACAGGAGTAGGTGAGATCACCAGGGGACAGAATGTAGAGAGAGAAGAGATTTCACCCCAGCTTTTTTTTTTTTGGTCTAGCCAACTTTGCCTAGTACAGCGTTGAGTACAATGTAAGTGTTTATTATAAATCTATTAACTTAGCTTTTAGTTCCAGAAGGCACTTTTCAGCCAACGCACACAAACAGACTTTTTCAGGCTCTACTAGAACCAAGGTAACTACGTGAGATTAAAAAACCATTTTGTTGTTGTTCACTTGTTTCAGTCACATCTGACTCTTCGTGTCCTCACTTGGGGTTTTCTTGGTAAAGATACTGGAGAGGTTTGCAAACAGGGTTAAATGATTTCCCTGGGGTCACACAGCTAGTAAGTGTCTGAGGCTAGCTTTGAACACAGGAAGATGAGTCTTCCTGACTTCAGGCCTGGTGCTCTACAGGGTGTCCCTAAAGTCTGGACACATGAGCAAAAATGCATATTTTGAAATGTTTGGAATATTAATGGACCTTAGCCCCCTTGACTTCTTTTTCTGGAGTACACTAAAGGAGAAGGTGTACTCAATGAAAACCACAGATGCAACACACTTGATTGAATGCATAAAGAGTGAATGTGCTAAAATTGATGTCAATGTGGAGTTATTGCATTGAGTTCACGTGAATCTTGAAAAGTACATCAACCTTTGCATCACAAATGATGGAAATCATATTGAAGATGTTATTTGTTAATATTCCAATTAAATTCTTGAAAATGTGCATTTTTGCCTATGTGTCCAGACTTTAGGAGCACTCTGTGTCTACCATACCACCTAGCTACTGTTTTAAAAGTCATCCAGATTCCAAACTGAAGGAAAGTTGAAATCCTAATCCTTATACAGTAAAGCAGGGTTTTTATGTCTCTTCTGTGAAATTTCTTGACCTTCTTGTCTCCTGGTTCTCCTTCTACCATTCTGACTGTTCCTTCTAAGTCTCCTTTGCTGTTTATCATCTATATCAAACTCCTTGCTGAGGCTGTTATCTAAAGCTCTGTTCTGCACTCTCTCTCCTCCCCCTATACTCTGTCTCAGTAATCTTATCAGCTCCCTTATAGGTAAATCACAGACCTATATATCCAGCCCCAGTCTCTTCCCTATATATCCAGCCCCAGTATCTCCCCTGATCTTCAGTTATCATATCACCAATTGCGTATTGGATGGCGTATTGGATGTTTCAAACAGGATGTCCCAGAGACATCTTAAACTCAACATGTTCAAAACTGAGCTCATTACCTTTCCCTCTAAACATAGTCCTTCTTCCAAATTTCTCTCTTTCTGTCAAAGGTATCACATATTTTCAGGTTCTCACATTTGTAGCCTTGGTGTTCTCTCAGCCACCTCCCTCTGCCTCATTCATCATATTCAATCAGCTTCCAAATCTTGCCATTCCTATCTCCATGACCTAGCTTTCATCTGACTCTGTCTCTAGCTAAGGTCCTTGTTAGCTCTCACGTAGATTATTGCAACAGCCTCCTAATTGGTTTTTCCCCATTCCAGATCATCCTATTACAAATTTCTGCCAAAGTAATTTTCCTTAAGTACAGATAGGAACATGGGACTTACCTAACTTCCAACTCGGGTGGTTCCCTACTTGCCTCTAGAATAGACTAGAAACTCCTCTTCTGAGCCTTTAAATCCCTACACAGCCTGGCCCTAATCCATCTCTCCAACCTTATTATACATTATTCCCCTTCCTGAGGTCTGGGATCCAGCCAAATGGCTTTTTCTCTGATCATTATATACAATCTGCCACCTGTCCCTCTGCACTGGCCATCCTATCTGCCTGGATTGCACTCCCGCCTCACCTCTACTTCATAAAGGCAATCTCTTCCTTTAAGGGGCATTTGAGGGGCAGCTAGGTGGTGCAGTGGATAGAACACCCACCCTGAAGCCAGGAGGACCTGAATGCAAATCTGGCCTTAGATACTTGACACTTACTAGCTATGTGACTTACTAACATGAATCACTTAACCCTTACCAAAAATACCCTCCTAAACTACTTTATATTAAATTACTTTGTATATACTTGTACTTATTAATTTTATACTTATTCTATACATATCTTAATAGGTATTTTTTGTCTCCCCCATTTGAATAACCTTCTTGGGGGTATAGATTGTTTTCTTCTTTGCATTTGGCATCTCCAGGGCCTAGTATTGTGCCTGGCACACAGCAGGCACATAATAAACAAATACATTGACTAATTTATCTGTCCGAACATCAGGTTGTACTGGACACTGCTGGCCATGAGTGTTTTCGTAGGTCTTGCTTGCTTTAGAGAATAGTGCTCAAAATGTGAAAGATTCCATTTTAATCAAAGAAGTGACAAACTTTCCCCCAGGGAACAGTATAGATATAACCAGGTCAGGATGATAGGATATAGAGCCTATATCTATATTCCTTTCAAATTAAATGTCCTTGATATTAAGATAAAAACAAGAATAGCTAAAATTTTTATAGCTGGGCACTGTGCTGAGTATTTTACAAAAATTACCTCAATTGATCCTTGCAACAACTCTAGGAAGTAGGCATTATATTACCCCATTTTACAGATGAGGAAACTGAGACAAAGAAAGATTAAGTGATTTGCCCAGAGTCATACCACTAGTAAGTGTCTGACGTCCCCTCAGAGGCAGCACAATGGTATGATAATAATGATAGCCCGAATTCATATACTTTAAAATTTGCAAAGTGCTTTACATATATTATCTCATTTGATCTTCACAGAAACCTTAAGAGATAGGTGCCATTATTATTTGCATTTTATAGATGAAAAAACTGGCATAACGGAAAGAGTACTAGATCTGGTGTCAGGAAGACCCGAGTTTGAATTACAGTTCGAACACGGACAAGTTGAATGACCTTGGACGACTCATTTTATTTCTCTGATCCTAAGTTTGAAGCAGTGGAAGGAACCGTGAATTTGGAATCTGGTTCAAATCTCAGCCTTGTGACTTACTTGCTCTAGAACTGTGGCAAAGCCTCTAAATTTCCTTGGGCCTCAGACTTCTCATCTGTGCAATGGGAGGGCTGGATTAGATGTCTCTGAGGTTGGTGCTAAGTCTATAATCTAAGTTTTGTGAAGCGTCAGTATCTACTCTAACACCTTCTGAAATCTGGAGGCTGGAGCCCCAGACAATCAGAGCTGAACAGATGTGTATGAGCAGAATGCAAAATGTAGCTTCTCTTATAAATCAGGAAGCTTAGCCACAAATCACCCTGGCAGAATGAAACTTGGGTTGCTGTTGGATTTAGAGCTGATTCTCGACTCCCAAATAATTGCTAAGATTATAAAAGTCTTCCTGACCAGAAAACATATTTTTTTTTTACCATTCCAAGTGAGGTAGCTTATTATAGGTTTGCCTGGGCTGGGAGAAGTAATATGTGACTATCCACATTAAAAACCCAGCTAGCAACCTCCACCGCATAGACACAGTCCCAGAAGAGAGAGACAGAAAGAGAGAGAGACAGAGGGAGAAGGAGTGAGGGAGGGGGGAGAGAGAGAGAGAGAGAAAACAGAGCAAAGAAAAGTCAGTGACAGGCATCTGCCTACTCTTTCCTTACAAAGTAAGTTCTTATAGTGTGGCAGCCACATGCTATGCTTAGCACAATAGAATATAAGTTTCTGGACTTGTTGATTCATTACTGGGTTTTGGTCTTTAGTCCCTGATACTATGCCCGACAGCTAGAAGGCTCAGTGGACAGAGCTCTAGGCCTGAAACCAGAAAGACCTGAGTTCTAAATCGGGCCTCAAATACTTATTAGCTGTTTGACCTGTGGCAAACTATTTAACCTTTCTGCTTCAATCCACTGGAGAAGGAAATGGCTGCCTTAGCTGTACTGTGAGTTTGTTTTGGGAAGACCCTGGCAGGGGGTCAGAGAGGTTTTGGGATGTTCAGGCTCCATGTTGTGATTTTCTGTATTGAATGTTTTGGGTTCCTTGCTGTTATGATGAACTGGACTCACTGGCTGTGGGAGCTGAGCATTTGGTTATAAGATATGGTTCTCTGGTGTCTGAATGAATGGTTTACTTCTTCTACCTTCTACGTGGAGAGTCTCATATACTTTGTGTTACAGAACCACATAGGCATTTTGACAATTATCATCTACTTCGTTATTATTGCCTTACTGTTTCAGTCACACAGCTAGTAAGTGTGTCAAGTGTCTGAGGCTGAATTTGAACTCAGGTCCTCCTGCCTCCAGGGCCTCCTGACTCCAGGGCCGGTGCTCTACCACTGCATTACCTAGCTACCCCAGCTTGAAGACATCCAAAGAGGAGTAGGTCATGAAAAATGAGTAGGCTGAAGAACTTGGCAGTTGGGGTATCTAAAGGAACGTCAATATGTATGTTGAAGTCCCCTTGTTTTGAGGGCAGGAGCTAGGGAAGAAAGAAAGATTGTGAGTCAGTTGAGAAGGAAAGAGAAAATGATGTCAGGTAAAGAGATGGGTTAATAAGACTAGCTCACACCTGTATGGCTCTCTAAGGTTTCAGAAGTATTGTATATGCACAACTTCATTTCATACTCACTCCAACCTTGTGTTGCTCCTATTTTACAGGTGAGGAAACAGGCTCAGAAAAGTTGAATGATTTGGCCATGGTCACACAGCTAGTTAAGTATCTGAGGTGGGCTTCAAATTCAGGTGTTTCTGATACTGACTAAATTACTCTATCTACTTATACTTTCATACAAAGCACACATAAAGGGATTAGTGCTAGAAGGAACTTCTTCCTCTGTGACTACAGGGGAGAATGTTTTTAATCAGCGACATTTACTGAACACCTACTGCATACACACGGTGTACTTTGCTCAGAACTGGGCATACAAAGTGTTATAAGATAGACCCCACACCTACAGAGTTGACTGTGTAGTCAGGGAGATGAGAGATGCATGTAAAAAGAAAGTTTTACACCATATTACTTTTTTTTCACAATGACCTAGTGAGGCAAAAGTGGGACTATATCCTCATTTTATTGATGCAAAAAAACTGTGCCTTAGCAATGTTCAGTGGTTAGCCATAAAGATTACTTAGGAACAGCCAAGGACAAGTTCTAACTGGATTGTACAGGGTGTCCCTAAAGTCTGGACACATAGAAAAAATGCATATTTTGAAATATTTGGAATATTAACAGACCTTAGCCCCCTTGACTTCTTTTATGCTAAAGGAGAAGGTGTACTCAGTGAAAATCACAGATGCAACACACTTGATTAAATGCATAAAGAGTGAATGTGCTAAAATTGTTGGCAGTGTGGAGTTATTACATCGAGTTCACGTGAATCTTGCAAAGCACATCAACCTTTGAATCACAAATGACGGAAATCATATTGAAGATCTCATTTGTTAATATTCCAATTAAATAAAATGTTGCTGAAAATTTCATTCATTTCATTTCTTGAAAATACGCATTTTTGCCTATGTGTCCAGACTTTCGGAACATCCCGTATAATAAACATCTGCTTGGTTATGGGTTTCTTCCCAGTTGTATTCTGACCGTAAGTATCTGAGCCAGGATTTGAACCCATGTCCCTTGAATACAAATTCAGGGATATTTCTGCTAAACTCTGCTAATGGCAAATATTAAGTAAAGTAGAGGTGAAGACTATATCCAGTAATATAGGAGATCAAGGGAGAAATGATCCATAAGAAATGATCCGTAAGGGTAGGCTTCCTACAGGATCTCAGTTGTTTTAAAGGAAGGGCAGGATTTGGACCTTAGGAACAGGACTTGGTTGTGAGTTCCTTGAGAGAAAGAACCATTTTTTTGCCTTTCTTTGTTTCTTCAGTGCCTGGCACATAGTAGGTGTTTAATAAATAAATTCTGGTTGACTGACTGAGATGGTATTTCAGTCAGGGGGATAGCAAAAGCAGAGTCATGGATGTGGGGATAGGAGACACATAGAGAAAAGAAGGTATAGGTTTAAATGAAGGGATAGAAAGAGGAGAGTCATGCTGATTTCAATGAAGAGAGAAATGAGGTTTTTATTATGAGCGGTGATTGTAGGCAAGGGCTTACATAGAGAAGGTTTGAAACAGCCACCCTAGAGAAGGAGCCAGAGAGTTGATGTGGGTCAAGTAGCAGGATTACTTAGGAGTGGCCAGAGCCAAGTTGTAGTTGGATAGTACAACCTTGCAGTGGGCCAGGTCTGCTTGGTTATGGGACTTTCCCCAGTTGTATCCTGTGGCCTGGGACCAGGAAGAAAGAAGGGGGTTTGCTGGGGTTGGAAGATGGCAAGGCCTGCTCAGGAGAAGGTCAAGAGGGAGAGGGAGAGGAAATCTAGAGAAATAACTGATGAGAGAGTCCAGGATGGGATGGCAATGTAGTGTCTGATGGTCTGAAAAAGGTGAATATTTTTTGGGGTATGCTCATGTGGGGCTTTATGAAATACCTTTCTCATACCTCAGTGGTAAAGTGGGTTATAATCCCTGCCTCGATTGAGGTTAATAGTAGTACTTACCTCATAACAGAGTTGTTGTAAGAATCAAATGAGAAAATAGTTGTGAAGTATTTAGCATAGTGCCTGGTACATAGTAGGTGCTTAATAAATGCTTGTCCCTTCCTTTCTTTACCCCATTCCCTGCTACTGAATCAGAGGGGATAATCAATGTCTGTAAAGTACCTAGCATAGTGCCTGGTACACAGTAAGTGCTTAATAAATGCCTTTCTCCCTTTACCCCTGCCTCCATGCTACTGAATCTGAGGGGACAGTCAATGTCTAGGATAACAGGTTGAGCAAGGATGTGGAAGAATGTGGAAGAAGAAAGGAACTAGAAGAGGAAAACTGTAGGCCTATGGCATCTTCCATCACTAATTAGTCCTTAAGAGAATGGAGTTAGGCAAAATGATGTTGTTGAGGGCAGTTAAGTGACCATGTGACAAATGTGCTACTGGCTGAGTTTTGCAATTTTAGGGTGGGGATTGGTTACGATAAAGGACTTGCTAGAAAATAACTCCGGTACGCTTGATTTGGGGTGGGGGAGAGGAATTAACATCTATGTAACTCCTACTGTGTGCCAGGTATTGCACTAAACACATTACTAATATTATCTCACAACATTGTCCTCACAACAACCCTGAGAGGCAGGTGCTATTATTATCCCCATTTTACAGTTGTGGAAACTGAGGCAAACAGGGGTTAAGAGGTTTGCCCAGGGTCATACAGCTAGTAAATGTCTGAGGCTGGATTTGAACTCATCTTGACTTCAAGTGTTCCTGACATTAAGTCTAGCGCTCTGTCACCTGTACCACAGAGCTTCCTGATTTGGAAGCTAGGGGTCTGAGTTGGAATCCCTGCTTTGACATTTACTACTCACATGACCTTGGCCAAGTCACCTGACTTTTCTAGCTTTCAGTTTCTCCATCTGTAAAATGAGGGGGTGGGACTAGATAGCTTCTAAAGTCTCTCCCAGTTCAAAACCTGTTCATAAGATCCTATGAACCTTAGTAATGAACGGGAGAACTACAGATTCAACACACATTAAATACCTACTATATGCAAGGCCTTTAAGAAACTCATCATTTAATGGGGGTAGTGGTCTAAGACATGTACACAAATAAGCTCATGACAAGGACAAAGAAAACTCTCAAAGTGCTCCTAGAAATTTAAGGAGAGCAGTAAATGCTTTCAGCTAGTGACACATTGCATAGAGCGCCATGCCTGGAGTCAGTGTCAGACACTTACTAGCTTGACTTACCTGACCCTGGGCAAATCATTTAAACTTCGTCTGCCTCAGTTTCCTCAACTGATAATTCCTCAACAAATAATAGCATCTACCTTTACAAAATATTTTATTTTTAATTCATGGAACAAAGCAAGCATTTTCATAACATGGTACAGTAAAAAAGATGACTGCACATGAAGCTGCAAATCTACCATGTACAACTTACTATACCCTCCAAATATGCAACAAAGTTATCATGTAAATTTTGGTTTTTTTCCTCCCTCCCAATAGACACAAATACATTTGTGTGTGTGTGTGTGTGTGTGTGTGTGTGTGTGTGTGTGTATGTATATGTAAAATTATTTTATACACACATCTATTTATCAGCTCTTTCTCTGGATGCAGATAGTCTTTTTCCATATGACTTTTATTTTTAATTTGTGTATTATAATAGTCAAAAAGTCACTTGAAGTCATTCTTAAAGCCATATTGCTTTTTTTTTTTTTTTTTTTTTTTTTTTTTTTTTTTTTTAGAGCATGGCCCTTGATGGGCACTAGGGATTCTTTTTTTTTTTAAATTTAATATATTTAGTTTTCAGCATTGATTTTCACAATTGTTAGAATTACAAATTTTCTCCCCATTCCTACCCTCCCCCCCCACTCCAAGATGGCATATATTCTGGTTGTCCTGTTCCCCAGTCAGCCCTCCCTTCTGTCACCCCACTCCCCTCCCATCCCCTTTTCCCTTCCTTTCTTGTAGGGCAAGATAAATTTCTACACCCCATTGCCTGTGTATCTTATTTTCTAGTTGCATGCAAAAACTTTTTTTTTTGTTTTTGAACATCTATTTTTAAAAGTTTGAGTTCCAAATTCTCTCCCCTCTTCCCTTCCCACCCACCCTCCCTAAGAAGTCAAGCAATTCAACATGGGCCACATGCGTATCACTATGTATAACCCTTCCACCATACTCATGTTGTGAAAGACTATATTTTGCTTCTTCCTAACCTATCCCCCTTTATTGAATTTTCTCCCTTGACCCTGTCCCTTTTCAAAAGTTTTTGTTTTTGATTACTTCCACCCCCATCTGCCCTCCCTTCTAATCATCCCCCCTTTTTTTTATCTTCTTCCTCCTTCTTTCCTGTGGGGTAAGATACCCAATTGAGTATGTATGGTATTCCCTCTTCAGGTCAAATCTGATGAGAGTAAGATTCACTCATTCCCCCTCACCTGCCTTCTCTTCTCTTCCTACAGAACTGCTTTTTCTTGCCAGTTTTATGCGAGATAATTTACCCCATTCTGTCTCTCCTTATCTCCCTCTCTCAATATATTCCTCTCTCATCCCTTAATTTGATTTTATTTGTTTTAGATATCTTTCCTTCACCTTCAACTCACCCTGTGACTGCTGTCTCTCTCTCTTTCTCTCTCTCCACATACATATAAATATACATACAAACTCACATATACATATATATACATAAACATATATATACATATATATATGCATATTCCCTTCAGCTACCCTAATACTGAGGTCTCATGAATCATACACATCATCTTTCCATGTAGGAATGTAAACAAAACAGTTCAACTTCAGTAAGTCCCTTGTAATTTCTTTTTCTTGTTTACCTTTTCATGCTTCTCTTGATTCTTGTGTTTGAAAGTCAAATTTTCTATTCAGCTCTGGTCTTTTCACTGAGAAAGCTTGAAAGTCCTCTATTTTATTGAAAGTCCATATTTTGCCTTGGAGCATGATATTCAGTTTTGCTGGGTAGGTTTTAATTCTTGGTTTTAATCCTAGCTCCATTGACCTCCGGAATATCGTATTCCAAGCCCTTTGATCTCTTAATGTAGAAGCTGCTAGATCTTGGGTTATTCTGATTGTGTTTCCACAATATTCAAATTGTTTCTTTCGGGCTGCTTGCAGTATTTTCTCCTTGACCTGGGAGCTCCAGAATTTGGTGACAGTATTCCTAGGAGATTTCTTTTGGGGATCTATTTGAGGAGGTGATTGGTGGATTCTTTCAATTTCTATTTTGCCCTGTGGCTCTAGAATATCAGGGCAGTTCTCCTTGATAATTTCTTGAAAGATGATATCTAGGCTCTTTTTTTTTGATCATGGCTTTCAGGTAGTCCAATAATTTTTAAATTATCTCTCCTGGATCTATTTTCCAGGTCAGTGGTTTTTCCAATGAGATATTTCACATTGTCTTCCATTTTTTCATTCCTTTGGTTCTGTTTTTATAATATCTTGATTTCTCATGAAGTCACTAGCTTCCACTTGCTCCAATCTAATTTTTAAGGTAGTATTTTCTTCAGTGGTCTTTTGGACTTCCTTTTCCATTTGGCTAATTCTGCCTTTCAAGGCATTCTTCTCCTCATTGGCTTTTTGGAGCTCTTTTGCCATTTGAGTTAGTCTATTTTTTAAGGTGTTGTTTTGTTCAATGTATTTTTCAGTTTTTTGGGGGGTCTCCTTTAGCAAGTCATTGACTTGTTTTTCATGGTTTTCTTGCCTCCTTCTCATTTCTCTTCCCAATTTTTCCTCTACTTCTCTAACTTGCTTTTCCAAATCCTTTTTGAGCTCTTCCATGGCCTGAGACCAGTACATGTTTTTCTTGGAGGGTTCTGATGTAGGCTCTTTGACTTTGTTAACTTCTTCTGGCTGTATGTTTTGGTCCTCTTTGTCACCAAAGAAAGATTCCAAAGTCTGAGACTGAATCTGGGTGCATTTTCTCTGCCTGGCCATATTCCCAACCAACTAACTTGACCCTTGAGTTTTTCAGCGGGGTATGACTGCTTGTAGACTAAAGAGTTCTATGTTCCAAGCTTGGGGGGGTGTGCCAGCTCTGCCACACCGGCACTCCTCCTTCCCCAAGAACCCCCAACCTGGACTGGACTTAGATCTTCAGCAGGCTCTTCACTCCTGCTCTGATCCACCACTTAATTCCTCCCACCAGGTGGTCCTGGGGCCAGAAGCAACTGCAGCTGTAGTTCTGTAGCTGCCCCACCTCCTCTGCCCCAGGGTGGTGGCTGAGCTGCAAACTCTATCACCTTGTCCCTAGCAGCTTTTCCCACTAACCCTCTCTGTTGTCTTTGGTGTTTGTGGGTTGAGAAGTCTGGTAACTGTTGCAGCTCACTGATTCAGGGCGCTAAGGCCCCCTCTGCCCGGCTCCTGGTCTGGTTGGTCTGCGCCGCCCACACTGGGCTCTGCTCTGCTCCACTCTGCTCCCAGCTCTGTGCTGGATAGACCTTACCCAGAGATCATCCAGGCTGTCCTGGGCTAGAGCCCTGCTTCCCTCCGCTATTTTGTGGGTTCTGCAGTTCTTCTGTGTTGTCTTTGGTGTTTGTGGGTTGAGAAGTCTGGCAACTGCCACAGCTCATTGATTCAGGACTCTAGGGCCCACTCCACCCGGCTCCTGGTCTTGTTGGCCCACACGACCCACGCTGGGCTCTGCTCCACTCCCAGCTCCGTGCACAAAAGACCTCACCCAGCAACAATCTAGGCTGTCCTGGGCTGGAGCCCTGCTTCCCTCTGCTATTTTGTGGGTTCTGCAGTTCTAGAATTGGTTCAGAGCCATTTTTTATAGATTTTTGAAGGGACTTGGTGGGGAGCTCATGCTAGTCCCTGCTTTCCAGCTGCCATCTTGGCTCCGCCCCCAGCAATAGTGCTCTTACTGTAAACAATGTTTTCTTGGTCCTGCTCACTTCACTCTTCATCAGTTCATGCAAGTCTTTCTGTGCTTTTCTAAGATCACTGAACCTACCTTTCAGAGTTATTTTAAAGATCAAATCAGACATTAGTAAAGCACTTAGCACAGTCCCTGGCACATAGTAGGGACTTTGTGAATGTCTATTCCCTTTCCCCTATTTCCTGCTGGAGTTGGAGGGAATAGGGCCCAGAAGCAGGAGCGGTCAGAGAAGACATCTTGGAATCAGTAGCTCATGAACTGAACTTCATCTGAGAGATGTGGGGAGAGGGTTCCACTTCAGTAGGACAGCAAGAGCAGAGATAGGGAGCTAGCAGAAAGCTAGCAGAGAGACAGTATAGCAAAATGTGTAGAGCACCAGACTGGGAATCAGAAAGACCAGAGTTTGAATCCTGCCTCAGATGTGTACAAGCTGTGTGATGCTGAGCAAGTCATTTAACTTATTCTGGTCCAGTTTCCTCCTGTGTAAAATGAGGAGGTTGGCCCAGATAGCTTTTGAGGTCTCTTTGGGCTCTGGGTCTATAATCCCAGGAACAGGGCAGAGGAATGCCTTGTGGCAATAAGGGCCAGCTGTGACCACATTGATGGTGCCTAATAAGAATGGCCCCTGAGGAAGACATAAGGAGTCCAAATGGGTATTGTCTTGGGATAGGGCAAAGCCTGACAGGTTTTCCTTGGAGATCATAGAATTTCTACACAAACTAGGTTAGCCGTCTGTGTCTATGGATTAATCTTGGAGATCACTGAAAAAAAATCCCCTTCTGTTTGCCTCCCATTTCTCTCCTGAGAGCCATTGTGCTAAGGGCCCAGAATGGCTACTTCTAATAACATTTTTTGACAATATTCAAAAGGACCTTGTTTTGTTTGCTTGCTCCAGTTTCCCTATATCTGGGGTTGATATCCCTCTGCTACAACCCTCCACCAGCTGTCCTTCTATTGATTTTTTTTCTTCTCAGCTTCTCATTCTTCTGGTTAAGTACATGCACTCTGACTCGTGATTGTTGGCAGACCCTGGTAACCTGAAATCAGCCTGTATTTTCCACAAGTTGCTAATTATGCCACTTTGGAGCACAATAAAGAAGGAATAAGGAATTAACGCCCTGAGTCAGGACACTTGGCAAGGCCCAACAACCTTTGAAAGCTGGTCGTGAGCTCTCTCTGGTTGACTCACGCAGAGCTTTATGAAATGTTCCTCCCACATACCACTGAGTTTGAAGGCTCCCTGTGTCCTGAGGAGGGAGCTCCTTTGGTGCTGGGAAATTGGGCAGTGCTGATAATCGACGCCTGGGGTGAGTGACATTGATGCTGTGGGAATGCATGGAAGAACAGTTTTGGCTCAGCCTTCATGGGGTCCGGTGGTTGAGTAGGAACTGGGAGTTGCTACAGTCAGGTTTCCAGACCTAACTCGAACATCTGTGAAACATATCAGGAACAGTTAAATGAGTCCAAGCAGGAAACAACTTCCAATATATTTAGGACCATTTAAAAAAGAAAATTCTCTAGTAGGTCTGAGCTTCCCCCTTGCACTTTTTACACGGCACATTTCAGTTTTTAAGTAAAATCATTTCCCTAGGTAGATTAGTAGTAGTAATGGCATTTGACAGCTGGGAGATTTCCTTTTTGGAATTGCATGTGGGGTGTTGTTTTGGTTCCTTGAAGGCCTCTGTGGTCTGGGGCCCATTGTAGGGGTTGGATTTGATTTCCTCCAGCATGCATTTGGCCTGATAGAACAGGTCAATCTGTATACAGCTGGTGACCAAGAAATGATATCTCACATTTGCCTGGTGCCTCTTAGGAAGAGGTAAGACTTCAAGGAGCTCCAGATGTCAATGGGTTGGTGGGTTGGCTCAGTGGGCAGAATTCCAGATTAAAAAAAACAAGAGGCCCTCATTTATAATTCTAGCCCAGGCATTTCCATTGTGTAGGCTTGGGTAAGTCACCTCTCCTTGTAGCCTCAGACAGTAGAGTCTCCAAATGGGAAGGGACTTAAAGGTCATGTAATTCAGCCACCATCTAAAATCTCCAAAACATCTAAAACAAGGTCATCTAGCTTCTTGACACCTGCTTGTGAATCCCTCAAAAGGCAGTTCATTACAGAAATGGTTTTAATCATTAGAAATTTCTTTATATTGAGCTGAAATCTGCCTCTCTGTATTTTCCACTCACCTAGTCCCAGTTTGGCTCTATGGAATCACATAGATTAAATCTAAATCCTGTTCTACCAGCTAATTTTTCAAATATTTGGAGACAACCATCATATCCTACCTACATTTTTTTTTATTCAGGCAAAACAGTCCTAATTCCTTCAAGCCATTGCTACAGAATTTCAACCTCACTGCTCTGGGTCTGAGTTTTCCTGTTCCTAAAATGAGGCCTGGAAATCCTGGTCTGTTTCTTAGTATTGCCACAAGAGTCAACCAAATTAATGTGAAATTTTTATACATAAAAGCACCATGGGATAAAAATCATTCATTAACTAGTATTGTAAATATAAACTAACATTAGTGATTTATTGGGCAGCTAGGTGGATAGAGTGCTGGGCCTGAGATAGGAAGACTCATCTTCCTGAGTTCAAAATTGGCCTCAAATACTTACTAGCCCTGTGACCCTGGGCAAGTCACTGCACCCTGTTTGCCTCAGTTTTCTCATCTGTTAAACAATATGGAGAAGGAAACAGCAAACCACTCCAGTGTCTTTGCCAAGAAAACTCCAAACGAGGTCATGAAGTTATTTATGACTGAACAACAACAGGTGTTTTATTAATAACAATAATAACTCATTCACATAGTGCTTTGAGCTTTGCAAAGTGATTCTGTAGCTTTGTGATGCCTATTTAGAATCATCTTGTTCAACTCACTCTGAGGTCCAGAACTCAGACCAGAACTGAGTCTGGAACTGAGATCCAGAGAGAGTTAATTGATTTTCACAATGTCACACTGGTAGTAAATAGCTGAGTCAGGATTTGAATCCAGATCCTCTGACTCCAGAGTCAGAAGCAGTGAGAAATGTTGCCTCATGATCCCAAATTTAATATGTTCCACTTTGGTAATTTCCCCAACTGGTGGTATGCTCTCCCACTGTCATCATCTTAGGGGAGTTGCAAGTTGGATTTCCTATCTTTTTGTGAGGGTGCTTTCTTTCTGGGTTAGTAAGAGTCCAAATTTCTACAAACAGTTTATGCTGACAGCTCCAAGAATTCCTCGGAAACTTGGCCTGGGTGGTTGTGTTTATATCTGGCCAGCAAGCATGTGTATCAGAGAATAGGTTCCTAGAACAATGATTTTTCTCCTTGCATGACCTTTCCATTTGGGACTAGATCAGGCCTCTAAGCATTCAAACAAATGCAGCCTAGTAAATTGGAGGGGGAGGGATGCCAGATTTAGCAAGACAGGTTCAAATGTAGGGCAGCTAGGTGACACAGTGAATAGAGTTCTGGGCCTGGAGTCAGAGACACTCATCTTCCTCAAGTTTCCTATACCAATGAAATCACAGGTCAAATTATAGTCTCTATCTGTCTATCTATCTATCTATCTATCTATCTATCTATCTATCTATCTATCTGTCTGTCTGTCTGTCTGTCTGTCTGTCTGTCTGTCTATCTATCTGTCTGTCTGTTTGACTGACTGTCCGTCCGTCTATCTATCTATCTACCTACCTATCTATCTATCTATCTATCTATCTATCCATCTACCTACCTACCTACCTGTTTATTTAGTCATGTTACATATCTAACTACATATATTCATATACATTCATATATGGAAGGTAGCATGGTGCAATGAATAGAGAGATGGCTCAGAGTCAGAAAGACCTAGGTTCAAATTCTAAAACTGGAAGATTCTGAAGAGCAAATGAGATGAATTAGTGCCTAAAAAAACCTATATCCTGTAAAAGTAAACCTAAATATCAAAGAATGGGCAGCTATGCGGTCTGCAATGGATATAGTGCTGGGTGGGAGTCAGGAAGACGTTCACCTTCATGAGTTCATATCTGGCTTCAGACACTTACTAGCTACGTGACCCTGGGAAAATCAATTAACCCTGTTTGCCTCAGGTTCCTCTTCTGTCAAATGAGCTGGAGAAGGAAATGGGAAACCATTCTAGTATCTTCACCAAAAAATCCCCAAATGGGGTCATGAAGAGTTGGATGTGACTGAAATGATTAAACAAGAATGGGTTCAAATGCTGGTCTTGCTCTGAACTCTCAGTGAGTTACTTGTCTTCCCTGGGTCTCAGTTTGCTCATCTGTGAAATGAGACTGAACTAGATGACCTTTGACCTCTGTTCTAGCTCTAAATCCCATGAATCCTGTTAGTTTTTCAGGGCTGGCCATCATCATATGTTTTTCTTTTTTCAGTGGTGGGAGCTTCCACAAGTCTGATTTTGCCAGGTCAAGTCCATTGCTACAGGCTCAATAAAACCAAGGGATCAACTATATAGAAAATTAACTCCCAAATGATGCAGGAGAAAGAAGAAAGACCTTGAGATACAGTTTGAAATCTAAGCATAAAAAGTAAGTTAGGAGTAAAAATGGTGAAGAATTGATGGCACACATGGACTTAAAAAAAACAAACAAACCAAAAAAACCAAAAAAAAACATTCTTCCCCAAATTGTTCAAAAAATAACCACTGCCGTCTGGTGTCCAACTGAGTGTGTGAACAAAAAACAAAGCCAGATGCAGTCGATTAACTCCGATGCTTCCTTACTGCAAGGCAGCCACGGCCGGCTCCTCTCCTGCACTCATTTAATCAAGATGAGTTTCTTCAGTTTAATGCATCCTGCATCTTGGTGATCTACCACCTAGGGTGGGAGCAAGAAATTGTAAACATGACATAATGTGGTGGGCAATTTTCTGTGGCGACTGTGCAAAACCCTCTCTCTGTCCACAACAGCAGACCCTGCTTATTTCCCAGCTTTCGACATTTGGTTCTTGCTGTGACCAGAACTCATTCCAATGCTCCGAAGTTCGCAAATACTTTCCCCACCTGGCATTCTGTAAAATGGCATCAGATGTGATGGTTGCTCTATCATTGGCAAAGGCAACAGAACCCTTGGCAGAAGGTATCCTTGGTGTCCTTCAACTTGTGCTTTGGCACACAGAAGACCCACAATTAGATAGTTTTTCTACGAAAGAAAATATCACCCACTCAGTTATCATTAATAGAAATGGTAGTGTTTTAATCTTCTATTTATAGGCCAATTCCTGAAGGCAAACTAGCTTGGTATCTCCCTGTTTAATTCCAGGTTCAACTTGTTCATTTGTACTGTGTCCTAGATATAAATAAATACATGCATATACACACACATGAGTTGAGTCAGAATTTGATAATGAAACATTCTTCATCCACTTGATTTTTCCTGTGTGGATGATTAGGCCAGACTCTTTTAAGTTGTTGTAGATTCTTTTTATGTAATATTGGATGGCTGCTGAGATTCCTTCTAAGTCTCAAGTTATGTGATTCTGTAAAAGGCTTTGCAATATTCTAGGGCTTGAGATGACCAAAGCCCTCCAAGGTGAGAGTGGGGAACTTACCATACCAATATCCTTCTCGTTTTGTTTAATGGTTGACAGTGATGGAATGCTACAGTTTCTCAAGAACTAAAGTAAGTATCACTTAGAGGATAATGAAAGGCACATGATGAGTGTGAGTAGGCTATGATATATGACAAATATGGCATTTTGAAGAACTAGAACAAAAGATGTCACCAGATTGATGTATGAGTTAAAAAAGATGGCTGGTCACATTAAGAGAATGAGACACAATGGAGAACAGTGCTTCTTTGCTATTTTTTGGCAGCTATCAAGAGGAAATAAGGAAGGCTGTTAGCACATTGGGTCAATCACCCTGTGGCCCACTTATGGTAGGACATGAACAGGATTCATGCGGAATGGGCAGGCATGGATTGTGATCTGTACCGGGCAAAGGAAAATCCAACTTTATGAGATGATTGGAGTATTTTGGAAGATTTGATTATTGAGAGGCATCTTCCTTTCATTAAACTGATAATGTCACCCATGTAGTATCCTCCCAATACTGGCCCATATTACCATCACATATTGGGTAAGGGTTGAGGAATGTAGCCTCTGTTTTACGTTTGAGAAACAGAGGTACAGACAGGTAAGTATCTTCCCTGGGAAGAAAGAGCGACTCTGTGGCTGAGCTGAGACCTGAGTCTTTTTGAGGGGAAGTCCAGGGCTCTCTAAGTACCCCAGCAGAAGCTGACAGAGGTCTAATTTAGTTTCTTAAGTCCTGGCAACTAGGATGCCATGTGTTTGTATAGACTTGCACCATTTAAAAGGTTCTTGGAGTTTAGATCTTGCATGTAATTTGCTACATTAGCTCTGGGCAAGAATATTTGCTTTTGGGCCCTCTGTGGTTTGAGTTCCTTCTCAGTATTAACCTGGCATGTTAGACAGAGCTATACTGTAAAAAGCAGCAGGAGACGGAGGGTTCAGAGCAGGGTGAAGGCAACGAGGCTTATTACTAATAGCTGTTTTGCAGACGGCGGGAGCTCTTACGTGATTTTCCCAGTGTGGCTTTTTTGGACATTTTGCAGCTGGGATTAGGAAGCCATGGCTGGATCAAATGGAGCCTTTGGAATGGGGGAGGGGTTGTTTCTGTTGAAGGGACTGGCCTGAATTATTGGTCTGGTAAAAACCTTTTAATTAAGTGAGAGCGTCACGAAGATGACTTTGGGCCAAGGCAGAAGAAGAGGCATACTATGGAAAGAGCCCTGGGTTGGGAATCAAGGAAACTTGGGTTCAAATCCTGACTGGGCCACTTACTACGTAGTCCTGAGCTGTCAGTTGAGGTCATTATACTTGGTGTACTTGAATGATCCAGGGATAACAATGATTGCAACACTTTTTGTTCTCACTCTCATTTTCTCTTCCTCCCTTCCTCTCTCCCTTCCTCTCTCCCTTCTTTCCTTCCTTCCTTCCTTCCTTCCTTCCTTCCTTCCTTCCTTCCTTCCTTCCTTCCTTCCATCTGTCTCTCTTGCCTGGGCCTGATTTTTCCAGTTAGGAAACTAGTTGTTATCCTCTTTGGGACTTAAAACAGAATTCCATTTGGGAACTTAATGAACTAATTTACCTCCAAAGAGCAAACAAGTGACTGTCAGAAAGGAGTTTACTTACCACTAGGCTCAGGCCCCTTGTGTCATTTATCCTCATGAGAAGGTACTCCTGGGGGCAAGTTTTATTGCTGGAGAAACAGAGGCCCAGAACATGAAGTGATAAAAAGTGGGTCATATAATGATGAGCAAATAGCAGAACTGGCCATCCTAAACTCAGTCCTCTGAGGGGAAGTGCCTGCTGTTATTATAGTCATTATCACTATTATCTGGAATAATGTATCCAGAGTCATAAATGGCATTTAGTTCTGGGCCTTGCACTTCAGGCAGACAAAGCAGAACATATTCAAAAGAGGATGCCGAGAAGATGGAGGTTATTTGAAATCTGCAACATGAGGACTGGTTGAAGGAACTGGGGATCTTTAGCTTGTAAGCGAGAAGATTTTTTGGTGGGGGGGAGGAGGAGAAGGAATTTGATTATAACTCACTTTTCTTGACACTTTGAGGATTATTTTCCTCCTAACAAGCCTATAAAGCAGATAATAGTACAAATATCATTTCCATTTTACAGATAAGGAAACTGAGACTCATAGGAAAACAGATCAGTGGACTCAGAGAAATTTGATATCTTGCCAGTAGTTATATGACTGTGTATATACCAGAGGAAAGCCTGGGACTCAGATCTTCTAACTCTGTTCTTCACAAAATATCATTACTATTTCATTGCCTGAAATATTGTCATGTAAGGGAGGGATTAAATTTCCCCATGGCTCCATAAAGTTGAAGTAGAAACATTGGGTGAGCATTATATTAGAAGGAAGCAAATTTTGGGAAAATAAGGAAAAAAACTTCAAATTTGATCTGTCCAAAAATGGAATGAGTTGCTTCATGAAGAAGTGAGTTCACTAAGTTGTGATATATAGATGTAATGAGATGGTATTGTGCTATAAGAAATGAAGAACAGGCACATTTCAGAAAAACCTAGAAAGACTTACATGAACTGATACATGAAGTGAGCAGAACCAGGAGACCACTATACACAGTAACAGTAACATTGTGAGATGATCAGCTATGATTGACTTAGCTCTCCTCAGTAATACAATGATCCAAGACAGTTCCAAAAGACTCCTTGTGAAAAATGCTGTCCACATCCAGAGAAAGTACTGATAGAGTCTGAATGCAGATCGAAGCATGCTATTTTTGCTTTATTTTTTTCGTGGATTTTTCTTTTTGTTCTGTTTCTTCTTTCACAGCATGACTAGTATGTTTTATATGATTGCACTTACATAACCTATATCAAATTGCTTACCATCTTGGAGAGAATGGAGAAAATTTGGAACTCAAAATTTTACAAAAAAAATGAATGTTAGAAATCATCTTTACATGTAATTGGAAAAAAATACTATTTTAAAAAAGAAGTGAGTTTGCAGAATTAGAGAATTTGAGAGTTGGATGGGACCTCGGTGGCCATCTAACCCAAACCATACCTGAAAAGGAGTTCCCCCTAAAAAAATACAACTAACAAGTGGTCATTTGGCCTGTCTGAAGACCTTCAAAGAGGTGTAAACACCCACCTTTCAAGGCAACACATTCCACTTTTGGATAGTTCTGAATGTTAGGAAGTTTTCTCTGACATTGAGCTTTCTGACCTCTTTGCACCTTCTTCCTCTTGCCCCTGGTTCTCTTCTCTAGGACAGAATAGAATAAGTCTAGTCCCTTCTCCATATGATAGTCCTTCAAAGAGTTGAAGGCAGCTGGAAGGGGTAAGCAGAAGCCATTTGACTGCTTGCTGGGGGTAGGGAAGATTCATACTTCAGGAAAGGTTTTGACTAGATCCCTTCCAACCCTAAGATTCTATGGTTAAGATTGGAAGGATTTTAATATTAATGGTATCTTACACTAATTGATCACTTTATGACTACTAATTGGTTTACATACCTTACCTCATTTGCTCTTCAAATGACCTCATGAGGTAGGTAGTGCGGAAATCATTCCAATTTTATGGATGAACATCCAAGTGAGAGATACTGGAACTGACGGACCAGGATTGCGTGGTGGTGCTGGTAGCAGCTGGTTTTTTTTTCCTTATTACCGTACCTATTCTTTCACTGTAATGTGGTAAGAAAAGTCAGAGGCATATCAGACTCCCACCCAGAGGAGCTTGAAATGACTCCATGTACATGAACAGGAGTGGATAAAGTACAAGAATGTTCCCCTTGCTGGTGGTCATCTGTAAGAGGCCAGCTTTTGGTGGCCAAGAGAAGGTTTGTTTCCCTCAGGAAGAAGCAAACTTCATAGGCAAGGGGATTTTAGTCCAGAGGCAAAGTACTAACAACATACTAGGAGGCAAAAAATAGTAAAAACACACTAGGGAGAGGTCTTGGCTCAAAGGAAATTCCTTATATCTGCTGCGGCTGTCATCTTTCCAATCACATTCACAGCATCAAAGTCATCTTTGACTCTTCCTTCTGTCTCACCTTTCCTATTCAATCATACAGCAAGTCCAACTGATAATATCTCCTTAATATCTATGGTAGCCATCAGTTACCGTAGAGCTACTACACATATTACCATACTATACTTATACAGTCTCTGCTATAGTTCAAGAAATAATTATTTCACCCCATGGATTATGATAATATCCTTCTAATTGGGCTTCCTGTTTCCTTCCAGTCTCTTTCCTCTTCAATCCATTTTTTCCAATCATTGCCCTGCTGATGTTCCTAAAACACATATCTGACCATATCACCCACCTATTAAAATATCTTTAGGGGCTCCCCAGTACCACTAGAATAAAAGATAAAATCCTTAACCTAACACTTTTACTGCCTTTACAGCATGACTCTTACCTACCTTTTGGGTCTTATTTCATTCTACTTTTCTTTTCATGAAGTCTCTTCCAGTCAAACTGACTGCCAGCCATATTCCACATTCCATCTCTATGGCTGTATGAGTGGTCTCCCACATACAGCAAACACTTCCTCTCAAACATCTCCCTCATAGAATCCCTAGCTCTGTTCAAAGCACAGCTCAGGTGTCAATTTCTGTACAAAGTTTTCTTGAAGCAGTATTATTCAGAAAAAAAGCATGCTGGAACTAGAATTCAAGGTTGGATTACATAATCTCCAAGATCTCTTATAGCTTCAAATTTGTGATCCTACAGTCTTAGGACCTGCACCGCCCACTTCCCCCAGTTATTAATGCTTTTCCTCCTTTCGAAATTATTTCAGATTGTTTCATATTTATCAACTTGGGTACATGCCATATCCCCTCCCCCACAATAGAATGTAATCTCCTTGAGGGCAGGAACTGCTACATTTTTGTTTTTGCATCTCTAATATCTAGTACTGTCTTCCCCATCAATTGTCAAAAGGAAATGTTTTTGAGAATTAGGGGCGAACACAGAACTTTATCCAGAGAGAGCTGCTCTTGGCCAATCCTTTTTAGTAGCACTTGTTTCTGAAGAATTTATTGCTGGGTATTGTGCGGGTAGAAATAAACAGTTAAGTCTTGTTTGTCTCCACCCCCACTCCCACCCCCCAACTCCACCACTACCACCATCCTGGGGAAAAGGAGGAAAAAGATGTGGCCAAATTATCTCAAAAATACTAGATGATTGGGACGTGATTCTGGCCTTTGAGAATTTCCCTTGAATTCTTCTTCTTAGCATAACTCTGGCCCCACTGAAATGAACCTTGTTCATTTTGAGGAGGGGTGGAGAGGGGAAGTTGAGTTCCATTTGGAGGAACATCCATTATTTCTTTAAGCTTTGGCTAGAGCAACCAAAAATTTACAGGAAATGAAATCCTATTTCATTACAACTTTCATGTACAGAAACCTTGAAATTTATAGCTCTTACATATAAATTGGAATTAGTTATTTTCTTCACTCTTAGTTGCCTTTGCATTAGTGGGAAAATATGAGAGGTGCCTGTTGGCCAAAATGATAGCTGTTCACGTTCAAGCATGCTAACCCAAATTCTATCACCTAATGGGTAAACTGTTTGAATCCTTATGTTAAGGACACTGGGTTCAATTTCTGCTGGGATGGTAGCTTTTTAAATTAAATTTCCATTAACTTTTCCCCTATATGTCATTATATACTAATTCTTAATATGTTCCTAAAGACGAATGAGTAAAAAGAAATATCTGATGCATGTATCATGTAGCTGAGGCTGAAATGTTGACAACTTTTTAATGCAGAAGACAGGGAAACTGGCAAGGGGATGGGTCTTTTAGACTGGACCACGAGCACTTGGAGCAACTAGGAGCAGATGTGGCAGCTGGAAGACAATTTAGAAGATAATAGGCATTGCAATAGTTGTATTCAAGAGTCTAAGGATAGAGAGGAAGGGAAAAAGTCGGATCAGAGCTAAAAATTTAGAAAACTTAAAAACATGATTGGGAGAGGATTGCAAGGTGATAGGAAAAGGAAATATAAGTAAGCTGACAATTTGAAACAAGACATAAATGGATAACAATAATTGTGCCTGAACTTTGAACTGTTCTTTAAGGTTAGAAAGGCAGAGTAGTCTTGTGCATAATAAGAGGGCTGTGTTTGAAGGCAGGAAGACCTGGGTTTGAATTCTGTTTCTAGCTGTGTGAATTTCAGTTTCCTCATCTGTCAAATGGAGAAAATAATACAGTTATTCCTTCCACAACCAGATTTTCCCCATCGCAGTTTCACTATATCTCAATATTGACATAAGAAATTAAATGGGAATTTTGGGGGAGTTTTGTGGAGCTACAGATGACATGCGAAGGCCAGCACATGACACAGAAAAGTTTAGAAACTCAGAAATGCATAAAAATATGTATAGTATTGTATAATAGCAACATATTTTAAATTCTAATACTATAATAATTCAGATTTCTTCTCTGGTGTGAAGGGAGGGTCAACAAATTTTACATGGATTTTTCAGATTGTAGGGGTAGGGGTAGGGGTAGGAATAGGGTGGTGGTGGGGTGTCAGTGAGCCTATAACTCTGGTAATATGGAAGAGATAACTGTACCTGAATTACCTGTCTTGAAGAATTATTGTTTTAAGGCCTAAATGAGATCACATATATTAAAAAAATACATTGAGAATTTTAAAATACTAGAGAAATGTGAATTATTATAGTTATACAACAGTTTCCCTACATAAAGGTCTCCCTAGCAATATGCAAATGGTATAGTACATTTTAACCAAGTCTCATTGTAATGAAACAAAACCTTGCTATACTGGAGGCTGCAGTATGGAGATGCCAATCCCCTCCACAGCATCAAGGAGAGCCAAGGAACACTTTCCCACTCCAACTGGAAGGAGAAACTATGTGAACCTTGATGTTTTTTGGCTTCTCTTCTCTGGGACTGGGGCAAGTTATAAGGAGAAGGTGTGAAATCATGTTAGACACAGGTAAAGTGTTACAGTGTGTGAAAGGAACCCCTGCTCCTGTTCTCAGACACTCCCAGACCCAATACTGACTGGGATAGTACCTCACACATAGTAGGCATTTAATAAAATGTCAACTGAATTGAAACAGGATTACTAGATTGCCAGATGAAGGGATTATTACAGACTGTTTACCTAGATTTTGGCAAAACATTTAAGAATATCTATTAAACTGTTCTTGTGGAAAAGATGATGATATCTGGGCTAGATAAGAATACAGTTAGGTGAATTTAGAACTGACAAAATGGCTGGATGCCAAGAGTAGCCATTAATGCAAACTTAAAACAAAGGGGTCTTAACCTGAAGTTCAAGGACCTCTCCAAGAGATCATTGTAAAGATTTTAGGGATTCCATTAACTTGATTGGGAAAAACAAATTACATCTCTATTTTCACTAACCTCTAACTGAAATTTAGCATTTCCTCCAATTATTTAAAAACATAATTTTGAGAAAGGGTCTATATGCTTCTCCAGATTGTGAAAGGAGTTCATGACATAAAAACACTTAAGAACCCCTGACTTGCACATTTATTCTAAGTTGGAGGGGAGTGACCCACTCGGTTTTGTATTCGTTTAACATTTTTTTTTTATCACTGACTTGGATAGAGGTATAAACAGCATACTTACATCTTTTGTAAATTAATTTGTTTTATTATTAGTAGCTTGACAAACAACAACAACTATTAACGTTACCATGTACAAATAAGAGCAGAAATAGGATTGCATATAAAACCAAAAATTTCTATTATATATACTGTTGTTGTTTTTTTAAAAAGCATATAACAGATTCAACACATTAGTTCCAAAGATGCCCTCCTTGTCTTCATAACACTCTGAGCTTACTTCTAGTCTCTTGTATGCATTTAAGAATATTTTTCTTTTCTTTTTTTCTTTGTGAGGGTCATCGTGAACCTCCCTCTCTTCCATACTAATTCTCCCCTTCCTCCCAAACTACTTTTTAAATAATAAATAACCATAGTCTAGTAAAGTAACTCCAGATACTGCATGTTTCTGAAGGGTCATGTTGCATTCTGCATTTCTAATTTCTCACCTCTCAGACAATACCCTGATTAAATTTGCAGATGACAGAAAGCTGGGAGGGACAGTTAACATGTTGGATAAAAGAATCAAAATTTAAAAAAAAGCACCACAGGCTAGTACATTGGGCCAAATCTAAGCATAGAAATTTAACATGATCGATGTAAAATCATACACTTGTGTTTTAAAAAATCGAATTCACAAGTTTATTATAGCATTTTATTTGAAAAAAGATCTGGAGGTTAATTCAATTTAAGTTAAGACATGATATGCCAAAAAAAAAAAAAAGAATCCTTTATCAGGCTCAATCAATCAATCAGCAAGCATCTATTGTGTTTACTATGTGACAGACAATGTGTTAAACGCTGGGGATATAAAGTAAAAGCAAAGCCAGTCCCTGCTCTCACAGAGCTTATATTCTAATGGGAGAGACAATAGTACATGTTAAGTGCATATACAAGATATGCACTGGTGCTAGAGCACCAGGCCTGGGGTCAGAAATACTCATCTTCCTGAGTTCATATCTGGCCTCAGACACTTACTAATTTTGTGACCCTGGTCAAGTCACTTAACCCTGTTTGCCTCAGTTTCCTCATCTGTAAAATGAACTGGATAAGGAAATGGTAAACCACTCTAGTATCTTTGCCAGGAAAACCCCAAATGGGGTCAGGAAGGGTCGGATAAAATGGAAATGACTAAACAAGCAGGCAACAAGAAACATACATACCAGAAGGAAAGTAACATTAGAGAAGAAGGTATAATACTTAGGGGAACCAAAAAGGACCTCCTATAGAAGGTGATGTTTGAGCTGAATCTTGAAGAAAGCTAGGAATTATAAAATGAAGAAGGATAGAATTCCAGCCAATATAAAAGTACAGAGATGGAAGATGGGACATCGTGTGTGAGGAGCCCAAGCGGTCAAGTATGGAAGGACCATAGAGTGCATGGAGGGAAATAATATGCAAAGACTGACTCAGATATTTGCTAGACAAGTGAAAAGTATATGACCCTAGACAAGTCAGTTAACCTCTCTCAGCCTCATGTATCTCATCTGTAAAATGGGGATGATCACTTTGTTGTGAGATAAAATAAGATTATGTAAAAGCATTAATTATATATTGTGGCATAAATATATTATATATATGATTAATTATGAAACACAGAGGAAAGCAGAAAGAGTTTTGGAGACACAGAAAAGCAAGATAGCATTAGAATTTCATGTTAAATTTATTATATATGTACATTATATCTATGTAGATATACATGTGCGCTGTATACAATTGAGATTCATGGTTTTATATGCAATTCTCCTTTCTGCTCCTCCTCATCCACGGAATGACCATGTTTATTTTTGTCCATCAAGTTCTAATAAATAAAAGAAAAAAAAGATGCTGCCAAAAAAAATAAAATAAAGAAGACTGAAAAGATAGAAAGGTTGAGGTGGAGAAAGGTTCAGATTGAGAAGGGCTTTAAATGCCAAATTACCTAGAAGTTCTAGGGAAATACTGGAGTTTATTGAATAGGGGGCTAATGTTCATGGATAGACTGATGCTTTAGGAAAGTGAGATTTTAGGAAAGATACAGATCAGCCTGAGCATATCCAGAAGAGAGTATCTAGGATGGTGCAAGAACAAGAGAAGTCACCATCCAAGGATCAGTTGGAGCAACCAGGGCTGTTTAGCCTGAGGAATAGCTGTTCCAGTTATTGTTAGTTATTCAGTTATCATCCTGGGGGGTGATTATTTCAGTTATTGGTATCGTCATTATTATTGTTATCATTATCATTAGTATTATTACGTCATGGGAGTTTAAAGAGCTGAACGAAAACATTTCAAAATCATTTACTATTATATTTCAAGCCCCTAAGTAGTGAGAACAAAGTCCTAAATAGGCATAGATACTTTTTAAATGAAGTGAAATTAAGTTGGAAATTTGTGAAAATGGAGTGAACGGAGTTGGAATATGGTTTTAAATATTTGAATGTTATGCATATCTGCTACTGATATTTGGGGATTTAGAATATTTCAAATGAAACAATGAAGTACAACAATAAAGATCTAATTCAGGAGGGGTGTGCTGAAACCAGCTCAAAACAGCTCTAAAAAGCAGATTGTTAAATTTCCAATGTGACCATTTTTACCTTGGGAATAAGCAAAATTTGCTACAAATCAGGGTGTGATTTATTGTTTTGTTGATTGTCTAGGCTTAAGAAAGCGATGGAGAAAATATTAATAACGCAGAGTAACTTAAAAGTAAGTTGTGGGTACTTTTCCCCTCCCAGAAAGCCACTTGTTAAACATTTAGCAACATACCACTGGGTTGGAAATTGACCTGACTTCTTTGTCTTTCCAGGAGTATTGCTAGGAAAGGACAGTATCACTTCTGAGGTTGATACAATGTATCAATATAAAAGCAAGGTAGCATGGTCTCAATAAGGGTGCTGATTTGCATTTACTTAAAGAGATCGATAGGCACATAGTAGAAAGGATGCAGTTGATACAGTTGAAAGAACGTTGGTCTTTGAGTTAGGAAACTTTGCCTCTTCTGAACTATCACAGTACATTTATGTTTCTTATTGAACCATTATATACTCCTTTGTATTGTAGTTACTTGTAAACATGTCCTAGCTCTTTCTGGGCTCTAACCAAGAGTTCAGGGACCCTATCTTGTCCTTTGTAGCTTCTATAATACCTAGCATAGCGCCTTTTACTTAGCAGTTTATTGCTAATGAAGAGTTAGCGAATGAATTGGACCCAGATTCTTTCCAATCCTAGTTCTACCACTGATTGTTCATCCTTGAGCTAATCACCCGTGACCCTGTTGTCTCCCTGAGGTCTCAGCTTCCACATCTACAGATGAAGACATTGGCCTAGGTAATTTTGAAGGTCGCTTCTAGATTGGGCATAACTTTGAATCATGGGACCTGAGTTCTACTCTTAACCCTGCTACCTACTACTTATGTGACCTTGGGAAAACTACTTAATCTTTTCAGACTTCAGTTTCCTCATCTGTAGGATGAAGGGGTTGAACTAGATGATCTCTGAAGTCTTTTTCATCCCAAGATCTGTGATCTTATGGTCTTAAATTCTATGACTTTGTATTGAAAAAGACTTCTACTTTAACCCATATGGAGCTGTAATAAACCTAGATTCTGGTTTTATCAATAAAAGTCTGGATTATTCAGAGCTGGAGACACATCAGTAAATAATGGAAACCACTCATCAATATGAACCGGACGGAAAGCCAACCTGAATTATATGAATTGTAGAAAAAATTAAATTTAGGATACGATGACTTTCAAAATATTTACAATAATTCAAATTAGGCTAAACAAAGTGTTTACTGATAGGGAATTCCAAAGGAAATTCATTTTTATAAGCATATAAGAATCTGTTGATTGTTTGCATTGAAATAGTACTTCTGGGATGCTTAAACATACCTGAAAACAATGTAATTTCAACTCTTTTTGAGGCAATCAGGGTTATTTGCCCAGGGTCAGAGAGGTAGCAAGCGTCGGAGTCTGGAATTGAACTTAGGTCCTCTTGACTTCAGGGCTGATGCTCTATCCACCGCACCACCCACCTGTTCCTGGTTTCAGCTATTTTAAACATTCTTGCTTAAAATACTGATTCATATTATGAAGATGATGCCATTGAAGTGAAGTGTGTTGGTTGCCTGTGCTGAGGAGACATACTTCAATGTTTATTATTTGTGGTGGTAACCTTTGGTTCTTGGATTTTTGAAGGCTGTCTCAGTTGAGAGCAAACTATCAGGACTTACCAACTTGGAAAGGCTTTGTGAATAAAAAGGAAACTGGGTTTATATGAGTTTCAATGACCAACCTTGGTCCCAGGGGACAGATGTGTTCTTTTCCTCTTGAGAGTGAAGTGGGAGGCTACAGGGATAGAATGTTGCAAACATTGTCAGACGTCAACTTTCAAAGAATATGTCTGTTCTACATAGTGATTTTAAAAAATCCTATAATAATAAAAACCTTAGAACTTAGGGCTGAAAATGATCTAAAAATTCCAAGAAAATATTGTTATTGCTATGAGAGCTTAACATAAAAAATCATCTTGTTTCCTGCTAAACCCTTGACTCCAAATATAGGGCCTTTATTGATGTTCCATCTTGTGTAACATGGGAATTTCATTAATTAGGCCCTTCTAGCCTTTGGAACTAATTGAATCTAACTCTTATTTTCTATTTAGATGTAACTAAATAACTAACTCAACTAGCTTGCTACATTTAATTGAGTATTGAGGACTGTATTGTTCTTGTAGGTTTCGCATATTTATGCTGTTAAGCCATAAGCTGTATCAAGGTCAGAACTGTGTCTTTTTTATAAAGACTAGGTGTTGGTGTCAAGGTCCTGATCCTATTCACAATGAGCAAATATTGAGGAGGGCCTTCCTCACCATGGCAATTGTGAGTTCCCAAGCAGACCCATGGAGAGGAGAAGAGTTTTCCTTGTGGGAAAGGGGATTGAAGGCCATTTCGATTGGATAAATTCACATTGACCACACCCTTCATAATTCATCAGAAGAACACTATCTCTAGAGGACATAGGTTCAAATATCTTCTTAGGTGCTTTCTAGCTATGTCATCCTTGGAAAGTCATTTAATTCCACTAGATTTCAGTTTAATCTGTAAAATGAAAGTGTTGAATGAGATGACTTCAGAGGTTTCTTCCAGCTTCGAAGCGCTGATCTTATGATCCCTCCTTCCTGAGTTGAACGAATTGTACTTAGCCCTAATTGCAGGAGGAGGGTGTGATAAGGTCAGCCACATAGCAAGAAAACAAGCTTGCTTCTATATATGGTTTTATTAACATGCCTAGAATCAACAAAATGAATGAAATAAACTACGTGGCTAAGCCTGCAGGTTCTCCCACCCACCTCTGGCTACTGGCTACCAATGAGCTTTAGAAAAGATTCAGCATGCTGAATCAATTCACAAGTCATTTTCTTTTCCTGGATCAAACAGCAACAGCATGGTGTTATGGATAGACTGCTGGACATGGAATCAAGAAGATCTGGGTTCATATCTGGACTTGTGTTGAGGTTTAGGGATGCTAGGACCCTGAAATAGTGACACAGGTCCTGCCCAAATGAATTTCAGCCAAAGACAAGATTAGAACACTGGGATAGGGTGGGCATGATCCTAAAAATTCTCCATTGGGTATACAAGACTCTTTCTATAGGAAAAAGATCTGGATAGGAGTGGCCAGTAGGCTGGGGTGACTGGGAGGTAAAGGGCCAGAAATGCCAGGTACATGGACCACGTGGCCAACTGGGAATGGGCTCTAGATAGGATCAAGGGTGGGAAATACTCAGGTAACAGATAATGAAGGGCTGGGCTAGGTTGGGGGTAACAAAGAATTGGGAGATTGGGTGTAGGCTACAATGAGGGGCCAGTTGAATGGGATGGGTCTACGCCTCAGGCAAACACCAGAGACTAGACCAAGTGGGAAAATTCAAGGAGAGTTCACAGGAAAATTGAAGGGAGGGTTTCCAGGGCCCAAAAGCAAATGTGACCTAAATTCCTTTGGGGTAAAGGACGAAGGTCTCGTCTTGGGCCTGTACCCCATGACTCAGATACTTCCCAGATGTATAACCATGGGCAGATCATTTCATCTTTCTGGGTCTCAGTCTCATCAGTAAAATGAGGGAGTTACACTAGATGGTCTTTAAATACCATTCCAGCTTTAGATCTATGATATTATAAAAGGAGGCCAAGCAGGTGAGGGAGTCAACATCTTGGGGTGACTTATCTCCTTCCAGTAGCACAGAGATACTAACTCAGGAGAGGCTCTAGCACACAAAGGAGCTCCTCCAGTCCTTTTTGTAACCTACAGGTTGTTCCCTTGGGGCCACACCTCTGGTTTCTCTAGCATCTCTGGGGTGGAAGAAGGGAGGTGATTTTAAAAGTAATAGGAAGTTGTATATAATAGATTTGCAGTTTCATGTGCAGTTATCTTTTTAAAAATTATACTATGTTATAGAAATGTTTGTTTTATTCCATAAATTAAAAATAAAATAAATAAAAATAAAAATGGCCTCTCTGATGGCATGAGTTGTCATTGGTCCACTAGCTTTGTAATAGAAAACTGGTAGCAGACCCAGAACAGACTCTGTCTTGCCCAAGTATTATCTTGTCTTTTGCTCCCTTGTACAGTCCTTCTATGCTCTTAAAGTCTCTCCCTCCCACCTATATCTTCCCCCTTCCCCCTTTGCTGCCACATCTATATAATTTCCAGCCCAGCTACAACTCAACCTTTTTCTCAGTAACATGGCTTCATGAACATGTTCACCTTTGAAGGCTTCTTGAGGCTGTGTGATAGGACCTCCATATACCAGGGCTCACTCTTCTCCAACAACAAGGATTAGGTTAGTTTTTCCTTAGATAATAGACAAAGCTATCCTTGGTACTTGATTGGCCCAGGGGCCAAGGACTACCTTGACCATATTGTGGTGTACTGGTCACCAAAGGACATAACAAGACCCATCCATATGGAGTCAGAGCCCTTAAAACTTGTAAGATGTCCCAAATCCAATACAGTGCCCTGCTGAATAGACGGATTTTCATATGGAGATGGGTGGTGGGGCTGGGATGTCTACCCAAGTTAACTACTGGAGTATACTGTTGAATATTCTTTCTTTGCTAAGCCTAAATAAACTTCCTTTTGTTAATTGTTTAACTGTTGAATGACTTGGAATGAATCATTTTGATCTGGTAAAAAACCTGAACCAATGGTACCGGCCAGAGTCAAGCTCCCCCCAATACGAAGTCATATGAGACCTGGAGCTCATGCTTCTCAATCTGGACATAAACATAACCCTTGGCAGTCCTGTAACTCCTTAAGGACCTCACCCAATACCTTGTATAGAGTGGGTAGTAATGATTGACTGTTGAATGAATAAATAAATGGGGAAACTGAGCCCCGAGGAGGCATAAGTGATTAGCTATATCTTTCTTCTTATTGAATAAAATTAGTTACCCAAGTACCAAGAACCAGTGGTTACAAAAGAACTTGCCTGAGACGAGTCTTATGACCTGGAATGTGCTGAGAACAGCATCTTAATGAGTCTTTGAGAATGTTTTCTCTATTTATTTCAGTAGTGGATAAATCCACCTTGGTTATTTTGAATATCATTTAATTAAAGGTGTTACTGAGCTGAAATAACCCAAGCCACTGTTTAACCACGTACAGTGTGAAGTGACACAACTATTTAGGCTCGGAAGCCGAGATGAATGATGTTGATAGGTTGCAAAGTGGTAACATTATTTAGAGCTTTTCTCTAAGCTATCAGTCCTGTGTTCCTCATTACTCACTCCTTTTAAAGGATTACACTGGAAAATACAAAATAGCTCAATCCATTTATTTCCCTTCAGTTCCTATACAGTAGAACCCAAGAGCTGTAATTTGCTAATCATATTTTATCCCTTGTGGCAATCATCACGGTAGCAGTTTTAGTTGTTGTGATCTCTAAGCATCCGCCCGGCTATTTGTGTACAGACAAGCGCTGTTTTGGCAAAGGGGACTTATATTGATCAAGAGTACTTCAGAGTGATTTAGCACCCTGCAGCATAGATTCTATCTAAAAAATGCAAATATTAGGAGAGGCTGACATATATCTATATCTATATATCTCTATAGTGAGTTTCTAATTTTTTGGCCCTAAGGAAAACTTTGTACTTGGAGGTAGAAGACCTGAGCTTGAATTTTGGTTCTGCCACTAATTATGTGACTTTAGGCAAGACTCTTTGGAACTTGGTTTACTTATCTTTAAGATCTGGGAATTGGTCTTGAGCCAGGGGTGGGGAACTTGTGGGCCTTGGGCCTGGAAGCCACACATGGCCTTCTAGGTCCTTGGGTGTGGCCTTTTGACTGAGTCCAAGTTTTACAGAACAAATCCTTTTATTAAGGGGATTTGTTCTGTGAAGTTTGGATTCAGTCAAAGGGCCACACTTGAAGACCTAGAGGACCACATGTCGTCTTGAGGCCACAGGTTTCCCACCCCCGGTTGATCATTGGTTCTCAAAGTATGGTCTGAGGACCCTTGAAAGTCCCTGAGACATTTTTAGAGTACCCACAGGGTTGAAACCGTTTTCAATAATAATATGAAGATGTTATTTGCCTATTAAAATACTCCTCTCTTTTCTAACTACCTATCTGTGGGAGGCTGGATTTTCTTCATATGCTTTAACCAAAAAATAATAACATCATAACAGGGTGAATGCAGAAGCGGATACAAGATTCTGTCATTAAAAAGATTTGTTTAAAAAATGCAAAAAAAAAAGCTATTCTATTTAGGCTGTTTTGGAAAACATAGTATTTTTGATAAACAAGTTAACATATAATGGGTTTTACTATTATTTAGATGAATAAATATTTTAAAATTTTATCAGTTTTAATTTCTAATGCAATAGATACGTTGGTAGGTAGACAGAACTCTGAGTTTCTCAGTAACTTTTAAGAGAGTAAAGAGGTTCTAAGCCCAAAAAACTTGAGAACCCCTGGCTTAGATGATCTCTGGAAATCCTCTTCACCTCTAAATCATTGTCCTAAATCACTGGGCCTCCAAATTTTTAGTTCTCTAAATCAATGGTTCTCTAAATTGTAGGTGCTTGGATCCTCTCCAGCCCATAATCCCTGACACATCATTACTGTCATGAATAAGGAAAATTAGGAAATCATCTACCTATTTGGGTAGGGGCCATGGTAAATGGGAGAAAATTCTACCTAAATGAGTTAGCATTGTGGGTCTTAATCTCATAGGAATTTCCCCCGCTGGGGTATAGTGGAAAATTCATTGTATCCCGAGTCTGTTTGAGAGGTTTTTAATAAAAGGAAAGTGGCAGATAGAGGGGCCCTGAGTCTATGGAAAAGTGCCCATGGGACTAGAGGGCCTGAAGACAAACCTCACCTATTTTGTAAGTTCACCCAATGCTAGTCCTGGAAGTTGTATGCTCTGGAATGGTTTTTGCCCATGCAGAAGTCAGATCAAATTGAAAAGCCTCCAAACCCGAGCTGGAATATTATTCCTCCTTGTTCCATATCCATCTCCAGCCCCTGCAGCTGTGAGGGGTAACCCTCTGAGGGGAGCTGCCCCCTTTTGCTGATGGAATCATTTCAATTCCTTGGGCCTCACTTTTTTATCCATTGGGACAAGGAGTATACAGTATTCTGAACTTCTCTGAGTGCAGCTCCTCTACTCTAAACACTTGTCCAATGCAAAGCTCCCTATCCTAATGACGTTCTCAGTGTAGTTTATGGGGAAGGTGAAGGAAGAGATAGAGGAGGCGGAGGAGGGGAAAAAGGAGGGAGAGTGCTGAGCAGACACAGCCCTGAGGAGAAAACAATGACTGTCTCCTTTTCTGCTCTGCTTTGTTAAATTTGGCCCAGGTGCTGCATTTAGAGAAGCCCGCCCAGGCCTTCTCTCAAACACCTGGGAGGCCAGCCTATAGCCTGTGGCAGTTTAGTAGGTGGGTTAGAAGAATCCAATCTACCAAGTGTCTAACTCTATAATGTATACAATTCCAGTTTTAATTGAGGAAGAAAAACATTTTCTTTCCCTTGGCCTTTATCCTTCTTTCTGTTTGTGTTGGTTTCAGGGCTTTTCAAAAGCTATTTTCCCCCTTTATGCTTCTTTTTAACTCTCTGGCAATTATGTTCTGACTGCAGGGCACTCCTTCTCTTCTAAAGCACTGGGCAGCCTCATTTTTATTGTTTGACTTAGCAATAACTGTATTCACTAGGCCTCTCTCTCTCTGTCTGTCTCTCTGTCTCTGTCTCTCTTTTTCTATCTCTGTCTGTCTCTTTCTCTGTGTGTGTGTGTGTCTATCTGTCTGTCTGTCTCTCTCTCTGTCTCTCTGCCTGAAAACCAAGTGTGCATTCCTCACCTTTTCTTATAAAGAGGAAAGACTTCCAGCAGACTCCATTGCAAGTACAGAAGGCAAGAGAGGAACCTCAAAGGATAGCAGTTTCTTTTCTCTTGACCCTTATCCAATTCCCAACTTATGGCAAATAACCTCAGGAGACAATGGTTGTATTTCCCCTGGGAGAAGGTACACCTCCCATGTATGTACTTTCTCTCTATCTTTCTTTGTCTTTTTTGCTGTCTCTCTCTGTCTATCCCCCTAATCTAATTATCTAGAAGAGGCAGTCAGGTACAGCAGAAGTGTCAAACACGCTTACAGCCCACAACATTCCCTAGTGAGGCCCAAGCCAGATGAAAATGTAATTCCTATCTGATTTCAATGTTGATATCCTAATAAAAAAGAAATATATAAACACATGTGGTTTTCTAAGTCAATATGAGGCCTGTGGGGATCCTTATGTATGGTCTAGTGGTCCGTTTGTCTTGAAGTTTGACGCCACTGAGGTACAAGATATTGAATATATTACCCTGGACTTGGAGTCAGGAAGACCTAGATTCATTTCAGTTTGAGTCTAGCACTTAGCCCAGTGCTTGGCACATAGTGGTCTCTTAATAAATGCTTGTCTATTTGACTTGTTCCTGATGCTTGCTGTCTTTTAGGCCATGGCTTTCTTTATTTGTGAAGTGGAGATGACGATAGGTATTTATAGGGTTATTGTGAGGCTCAGATAAATGACAGGATGTATGTAAGGCATTTTGTAAACCTTAAAGTGTTCCATAATCTTCAGTTTTTTAAAATAGTTTTTTACTATGTCTCTTTTAAAACTAACCCTTATCCTGATGGAGAGTCCATGTGGCCTAGTAGATAAAGGTCTGACCTTGGAGTCAGGAAGATGCACATGCAGATTCTGCCTGTGACAAATATCAGGTATATGTCTCTGGGAAAGTCATTTAACTTCTCAGTACCCCAGACAACTGTTTAAGTCTGTAAGTTAAAAATGAGTTGTCGATCATTCTGGGAAAGCATTCCTTACACTTGTGAAATTGTAAGTGTAGAAAAAAAAGAAACAAAACCAAATTCTTCTAGTGGCGTCATCTGGCTGTGAATACTGTGGTCGCCTGAAGATCAAAACTGAGAGTACCCTAAAGAGGAGATGCCTGTGGGTGTGCCCAGACCACAGCGCATCACCAGAGGCAACGGAAATTCAAGATGTGATGGTAAAAGACGAGAGCTAAAAGATGAGAGCGGGAAGGGAGGTGGGCTGCTCCTTTAGTGCGAGGGACAGCTCGAGTGAGTGTCACACTGGTATTTGTGAGATATTAAAAGCCCTAGTTTCCATCACATTGGGTAGATACAAAACATGTCCTGTGGAGGGCTCGTGGGAGGACATGAACAAGAATGACTCAGGACAACAACCTAGGGATGGGTTGTAATTTGCATCAATGGAGGTAGTACTCCCTTCAATGACTCCAAAAAAAGCATTTATTAAGCGCTCACTGTGTGCAGAGCCCTTTGCTGAACACTGGGGATACAAAGGTGAGAGACTCTCTGCCCTCGAAGACCTTATGTTCTAATAGTGGGAGACAGCACATTTAGGGGAGTGGTGACCAGGGAAAAGTGAATTCACAAGGGATGTGAGTAGAGGCATAGGGCATTCAATTGTTGAAGGGCCTTTCCAGAAGTAATTCAGGTCTTCATTTGATTACTGTTCCTAGAGCATAAGATGGAGAGATCAGGGGACAGCATGGTAGCAAGATGGTGTGGTTGGCTGGCTGGAGTGGGCTGGATGTAATGAGGCCTCACTAATCACTATGGCTTAGGGTAGGAATGGACAGTGTAATTGGGAGGGTGTAATGTAAAGCTTGGGTGGCTGCGTAAAAGAAGAGATTTCTTCACCCCGTATTAATGCATCCTTTTCTACTCCCAGAAACATGAAAACAAGCATGTCAGTATTTAACCTTCTGCTGTTTGGTCATTTTTGCATACTGAATATTCTATTCACCCACAAGTATTGTTGCTGTTTTGTCTGTTTTATCTCACCCCAGATGGAAATGCAATAGACAGAAAGCTTTGATGTGTTCAGTTTTGTTTTTAAACCTGGACTGGGTTGTTCCTCCTTAGTGGACTTGGTAGCCTCCTATTCCCTCACACTCTTGGGGGTTCACCATGTTGGTACTGGCCTCAGTGTGGAGACCTGATCTGCTTTAGGTCTATGGCCAGCTCAGAACCCCCACACTCAAGGGATCCACCAGCCTTCACCTCCCCCAGGAGCAGGGATTACCAATGTGAATCATTATATCTCACACCAACAGGTTTTTAAAGGAATAATTTTAATTCTTCCCTCTTAGTGAAAATTCTATTGTTTTCTTTGATATTTGTTGTTGTGCAGTCCTGTCTGACTCTTTTGACCTGATTTGAGGTTTTCTGGGCAAAGATACTGAGTAGCTTGCCATTTCCTTCTCTAGCCTACTTTATAGATGAGGAAACTGAGGCAACCAGGGTTAAATGACTTGCTCAGGGTCACACAGCTAGTAAGTGTCTGAAGTCAGATTTAAAGGCTTGAAGACAAGTCTTCCTGACTCCAGGGCTAGTACTTTATCCACTGCAGGCCATGTAGCTAACCATTTTTTGATATTTAGGTTTGCTTTTAAAGATAGATTTTTTTTTCAAGGTGCTAATTGATCTCATTTACTCTTTAGGATATTCCAGTTTTTGGACTTGAACCTAGGTGTTCCTGACTCTGAACCATCTGTCACAGCTTGCTACCTTTCATATCTATATTTATATGAATATATGTAGTTAGATATGTAATATGGCTAGATAGACAGATAGACAGCCAGACAGATAGATAGACAGATTAGGAACTAGAATTTGACCTGTAATTTCATTGGTATAGGGTGCAGGTAAAGAAACTCTTTAGACCAATGCAGATCAGCACTTTCCCAACAACTTACGATCTTAAAGCATTGTCTTGAGCGCTGAAAAATTAAGTGACTTGTCCAGGGTCACTCAGGCAGTATGTGTCAGAAGGGGGACTTGAACCCGCATCTTTTTGGCTTTAAGGCTAGTTCTCTATCCTCTGTGCAAGGGGTGGGGAATCTGAAGGCACAGGTTTGTTTTGTGAAGTTTGGATTCAGTCAAAGGGCTGCACCTGAGGACCTAGAGGGCCACATGTGGCCCCGAGGCTGCAGGTTCCCCACCCCCGCTCTATGCCATGCTGCCTGTATAGAACATATGTACATATATACACATATGTATGCATATTTATATTATGTGCATGTATGTACACACACATAACACACACGTACATGCACATTTCTCTAGTACTATCTATTTCTCCCTTATTTCAAGTTGTGTGTATATGGTAATCTTGTTAAGTGAAAGTACAGTAACTTCCTTTCCTGGTAGCTGTTACTGCTGAGATAAGATTTTCACCTTTGATGTATTTCTCCTTTGTTCACAATTGGCAGATCACTGTCTGTTTCCCTGCTTCACTCAGGGTTGTTTGATTATTGGGTTAATAGATCGTACATGGATAGGGATGAACACAGAGACGACAGAAGAAATATCGATGAAGGAGAAGGTGGTACAAATATAAATATGTATCTGGCTTCTAAGAGGATCTTTGAAATGGGCACTTGGAGCTGTCATCTGGAAGTGTTCCCCAGTGCCTACTGATACGTTTTTCCTTCTACAAGCTCTCTATTTTGGGGTCTGCTATAAAATAACAAAACATTAACTTAAAAAGAGCCTTCTTGCTTGATGCAGCGTGTTATGACAAGTTGTACGGTATTAATGGCAATTCTGTGAAATTTAATTTGAGGCATATTTCTTAAAAGGAAAAAAAAAACAAGCTCCAAATATATTGCATGCTAGATTTAAATTGTCTCTTGTTATTTAGTTGTTTACAGTCATGTCTGAGTCTTTGTGACCCCATTTGGAGTTTTCTTGGTAAAGATACTGGAGTAGTTAGTCATTTCCCCTTCCAGCTCATTTTACAGATGAGGAAACCGAAGCAAACTGGTTAAATGACTTGCCCAGGGTCACACAGCTAGTAAGTGTCTGAGGCCACATTTGAACTCAGGACTTTTTAACTGACACTATGCCACCGAGCTGCTCCTTAAATTAGCTACTGCAGCCAAATGTCTGCTCAGATTTTTTCTTTCATTGTTCTATCTCCAATGCCCATTTTGCCCCCAATCATTCCCTCCCCTGCCACCATGATCAATTTCCTCCCTGCACAAGCTGCTCCATCTCTGTAAGATTAGTTTCAGAACACTTACAGACTGCCAACTAGACCTTCCACAATTCTGGAACAAAGGATAAAAAGCAGAAAACCTTTCAAGTAAACCAGTATATTCCTAAGCATTTTTTTTCTCCTTCTAGGACCAATTCCACAAGTATTCATTTCAAAAATAGGAATTTGTTCCATTGAACAACGAACAAATAGCTAAATTCAATAGCCTCTTTTTGAGTGCCTACTATGTGTAAAGCCTTAGGTTAGGCATCGCTAGACAACGACTCATTCTCTGCCCTCAAGATACTCACAATCTATTAAAATCATAATATTGCTTTGGAATTAACTTGAGAGGTCACCAAATTCAACCCCTCAATAATTTGCTAGATTTGAAAACCTATTATATGCATGTATGTCTACATAGGTATATAGATATGTATGTATATAGATGTACATGTTTATATATACATATATGTATTTATTGATGCACACATTAATATATATGTAATTCTGACAAGCTGTCATGTTTTTTGGTGACCCTACTTGACAGTCTTCTAACCTTTCCCCACCAGCACCCCTCCCTTTCTGTTCAGGTTAGTGCTATTTAGGAATTAAAGATGATTGGGTCTTTCCTATTCATCCTGAAAGGATGATTAACAAACAATTTAGCATTGAGCGCTTTAGAGAGTCTGCAGGTTTCTGCAGAAGTGGTTTGTGTCAGGCTCGGAAATCATTATATCCCATATGTTTCCATTAAGGCATGTAGGGCCTGTGAAACCTGGGCAGTTGAAGGGCAGATTTGGTCTCAAGGCTCCTGGCCACTAACCTTTTACTCTGTCCCCAGATGGGAACTGTTCACTGGCCACAGAACTAAAGGAGAAAAAAAACCCCATAACCTTTATGTTTTCCCATAGTTGTAGATATTTTTGAGATTATCTATAGGACCCAGGGAGGGCTGGTACAGAATTTTCTCTTTTTAGTGCTTAATCTGCTGAGATTCAGTAGAAGTTTGCAGCTGCTTTTTAATGGCTAAGCCTAGCATCTTTTGTTAGATGGGACAGCATAGGCTAGGAATTTTTCTCTTGATGGTGACTAGATTGGGAGGGACAGGGAACTTTAGATGGGTTAAACTGTAAAGCTTTATCTCTCTTTACATCATTACTGGGGGCATGAAAAGTTAAAGGGCTTTGGTGGTCCACTATAGACTTTCCACAGGCCCTCTATAATTGTCTCTATAACTTTAGACAATTCTAGTGTGTGAAATTATTTGGCTGGAAATAGATTATAGCTCAGAAGTCTAGGGAGTCAGGCAAAGTTTGGAGTAGTAGGTGGTTCTCTGAGATTAGGAATGGTCGAGAATTCAAATCACCAACAATTAGAACCTGGGGATATTAGCCTGTTAGCAAAACAAAATCTGATTTAATTCAATGGAATTCAATTCATTTCGGTTGAATTCAATTAAACAGAAACTAAGGACTTGACAGGTGCCAAGGACTAGCTAGGTGCTTGATGCTTTTTGATAAGACATCTTGGTAGGTAGGGGTTGGCCTGGCCCACAAATCCAGGCGATTGAATGATTTTAGCCACTTGAGAGGGAACTGTGGTTATATTTAGGTTTTGACATTTCTTTCAGAAAGATGTAAGAACAGTTAAGATTAATCCTAGAATCTCAGAGATCTTCTCATGTGTTATGTGAGCAATTCAAGGTCTGTATAGCAGACGAGAGATGCTGCCGTCCAGGAGAAGTACCTCAGAGCCTGGGAGTGAAGGCATAGCAGAATGGAAACACACCTGTAGACACCTGATGGGAGCCATGTCCACCAATCAGCAACTGTCAACAGAGCTAGCCATCCCACCCGGGACACTGGAAGGAGGGAAGGGAGAGCTCAGGGAAGTGATAGCCTGGAAAAATCCACCCATGGGACACAGTAGGACCCCTGGAAACAGGCTAAATCTATTTCATCTAGCATCAGGAAAAGTTCTGACACTGGTGATTTTTTTTTTTAGTTTTTCCTTTTCCCAAATTGTTTAAAAGCATATTTGCAGATTAGAGATTCTGTGATTCTATAGCAAAGGTATTATTTATTGTTGTTCAGTTGTGTCCAACTCTTCTTGACCTTGTTTGAGGTTCTCTTGCCAAAGATACTGGAGTGGTTTGCCATTTCCAGCTCATTTTACAGATGAGGAAACTGAGGCAAACAGGGGTCAGTGACTTGTCCAGGGTCACACAGCTAGTAAGTGTCTGAGGTCAGATTTGAACTCACAAAAGTGTGTCTTCTTGACTCCCAGCCCAGTGCTCTAGCCACTAAAACCACCTAGCTGCCCTCTCACATTTGACTATAGACAATGGTGTGTCAAAGTGACAGGGTTTTGTTTCTCATCAGATATAGAACACATGCTATCAGTCATTCAGGGCTTGGCTTAAGTTTACTGTTATGCTGGGCCATGGGAAACAAAAGATTGGAGAACAAGAGAGCCAGGTCAAAATGTGGCAATGAGTTATACGTGTATGTGTGTGTGTGTGTGTGGTATGGAGTTGGGAAGACCTGAGTTCAAATGTGACCTCAGACACGTAGTAGCTGTGTGACCCTGGGAAAGTCACTTAACCCTGTTTGCCTCAGTTTCCTCATCTGTAAAATGAGCTGGAGAAGGAAATGGCAAACCACTCTAGTGCTTTGCCAAGAAAACCCCAAATGGGGTCATGAAGAGTCAGACATGACTAAAAAACAACCACAAAACCTGGGACGCTAAAGTCATTGTCTTTTCATTGTATTGTTTTAACCCCCTCATGCGTCAGAGATACAAAAATCCTGAAAGTGATGCAAAGTCCATCTCAGACAAGAAGATTCATACTCTTTATTGATTAACTCATGATTATGATACAAGCTGCTGTACTGTAGGGAGGAAGGAAGCAAGCAAGCATTTATTATGCACCTACTACATGCTAGGCTAGGCATGTAAATCTTGTCTCATTTGATCCTCACAAGGACCCTGGGAGGCAGGTGCTAGTGTTTTCAATCAAGGAAGAACCAAAAAGGAAGAAAGTGACACCTTCTCATAAAAGTGTCACATTAAACTATGGGTGATGATATGTCAAAGTGACAGGGTTTTATGGTTTTAATAATAATTCATTTGTTATGCCTCCAGAAGCACACAACCAAGGTCAGTTGAGTGTAGCCTAATGAGAGGGAACATGTGGAATTGTTCCAGCTGTGTGACCTTAGGCAAGTCATCTTAATTCTATGGACATCGGTTTCTTTACCTGACAGGATTTAACTAAATCCTAACAACACTCTTTGGGGTTGACTTCTGATTCTGATTCTAATAATTCAACAACAACAAAAGCCTCAGGGGGTACCCTCCCAAGAATGATGTTGAGATAGGAAACACAAGAAAGGGGACAATGTTAAACACATACTGATGATACATCATTTATTTACGTAATTTCACTACAACTGGAAGAAGCCAAATTGCTAGGTGCTATAGAAATCTCTGTCAGTATCCAAGAGGCAAGTGAGCTCAGATTAAATTAAATGAAATAAAATATTTATTTAAATATTAAACATTTATTGCAAAAATGAAGAAACAGAAGCCTTGAAAGTCTTACTTTATGGCAAGCACTGGGGATAAAAGAATAAAAAAGAAACAGGCTCTGCCCTTAAAAATATTGCCTTGTCTTTTAGAGAGTTGGGACAACAGCTAGGTGATGTGGTAGATAGAGGGTTGGGCCTGGAGTCAGCATGATCTGAGTTCAAATCCAGCCCCTCCAATCCTGGTAAGTCATTTAAGCTCTCTCTGACTTAATTTCCTCATCTGTAAAGTGGGGATAACGATAACATCTACATCATGAGGTTGTTACGAGGATCAGATGAGATGATAACTGAAAAGCGCTTAGCATGTGCCTGGCACATAGTAGGTACTATATAAATGTTGCTTGGTTGGTTGGTTGTTGTCCTTCGTTGGACCAAAATGATATCACTATGCTTGAGTCAAGGTTCGATGTGTCCAACTGCGCCCGATCAGGCCAATACGAGCTCAGAATGCTCTACCACAGGTCGAACACAAGTAGTCCATGTGAATATTTGGGGTGGATGCTCTAAATTTGCACATCCTGCGTTTCCTTTGAGCTGTTTCCATTCTGCTTTGCTCATAGAGCACAGTACCTTCTCTGATGTGGGCATGCCATCCTGTGCCAGTGTCTCCCAGGTCACACAATCAATTACAAAGTTCTTGAGAGAGACCTTGAGAGTGTCCTTAAATTGCTTTCTCTGACCACGATGTGAATGCTTGCCCTGTGTGAGTTCTCCATAAAATAATCTTTTTGCATTTTGCATTCTATGACGTGGCCAGCCTATCAGAATTCTGCTCTCTGAAGTAGAGTTTGATAAAGATGCTTTGTAAACCTTGAAGCAATAAGTAAATATTTATTATTATTACTATACTATATATAGCAATATATATATATATATATATATATATACATAGTACAGCATATATAGTGCAGTATAGTATATAGCTATAGTATAGTATGTGATTCTGAATGAGAAGAAAATGACATTTTATTTAGTATACTATATATTCTAAGGCAGGGCAGTAGACTATTGCATTTTTAAGAGTTTGGGATAAAAAGTTGCCTCCACCTAGCCCGAGTGTGGCAGTGGTAAACTTCTAATTAACTAGAAAATACTATGTTATGGGTATCTTGTAGTCGGTCAAAACATTTATTAAGCACCTAATATATGCCAGGCACTGTGCTAGGTGCTAAAGATACAAAAAGAAGCAAAAGACAGGAGCTCATCGTCTAATAGGGAACATGATAGTGTGGAAAGAAGTCTGGAGCAGGAATTGGGAGAAAAGATTCTATTCTAGGCTCCACCATTAACTAGCTGTATGATTTAGCAAATCATTTCCTCATTTTGTGTGTGGTCCTCATTTTCCTCATTTGTACAATAAGTGAGATGGACTGGGTGGTCCCTAAGATCATTTGCAACTCTAATATTCTATAGCTAATTAAGGTATTTGTTTAATTATTTGTGAGCTTGTGAAAGGGAAATGGCTTCTTCAGATATCCATTGAGGAAACATTTGAATCTGCCAGCCCCACAATCCCTGGCCTGGCTTTTGCTACCCTGTTCATATGACATGGTTACCTAAACCCTGAAGAGTGCTCACTACAAAAGCTGTATTTCAGGCAGTTAACTGATTAGTAGCATAGGGATGGAGAGGGAGCTGCCATAGCCTAAGCAGGAAGGTCTTGGTAGGATGACAAAACTAGGCATCCCATTGCTAAGATGGGAAGCATGAAGGATGCTTAGCACACCTTTGGCACTCTAAGGCTTATCTATTTGGCAATTCACTGACCTTCTAGAATAGAAAGCTGTGAGTTCAAGTTCTTGGGTCTCCCCAAAAGTCAATGCTTCAGGACCATCCTAGACATTGCCAGACAGTAGCCTCAGGCCTTTGAACCTTCTCTGCCATTCTTTCAGTTGTGTGGAGAAGGCCAAAAGGCTTAAATGTTGGGAAGATGGGAGATGAGGATAATCCTCCCACATTTTTGCTATCTCTCCCTTTCCCATTAGGGAAAAAGGCACATGCATGGAATTACTGATCCTCCCCCAGAAGAAGACATGAAAGAGTGTGTGACACAAAGCTTGAAGGGAATGCACTTCCTACAAGGCCATGTCCAAGCCATGTGGGAGAAGACACACAAGATGTTACCTGGCTCTAATTATACAAGCCACATTTAGCAATCTGATATCTAGCAAGCTCTCTTGTTCATCTTTGCCATTTGCTAGATGCCTTAGTGTTCCTTTAGGAGTCTTTCCTGATCTCTCCTCCCTGTGGATCATCCTTCCTCTGGGGATTAAAGCTAATGAAATTTGAAATTGTTCCTGTTTCAAACCCCGAATTCAGCGATACATAATGGGCCATTTCTTTATTTTTTCTTGATTGATTAGCCTTTTTTTTTTAAAAGTGACCTAGTCATTGATCATCGCTGTGGATATCTGAGAAAAAGGATGCAAATCAAAGTGATATGAGAAAAAGGGCTATGGGATGGGAAACGGGCCCTGGAGAATTGAAATCATCCAAAAAAAAGACTGGAGATACAGCTTAAAGAGCTTCATCATTATTAATTTAGAAATCTTAAAGAGGGTCAGTGATAACATGAAAAGGGCAGTGGAAAAATTGCAATGGCAAAAACAGAAATCTGCAAGAGAGAAAATATTAGTCAAATGAATAAATGCTCTCAAGTCCACTGTGGGAGCTGGTGTTGTTTGAGTGCCCTGACATCTTCGGGGCTGGCCCTGCCATCCATGCCCATGGGGCATTGGTACCAGGTGGCAGATCTGGAAGGCAGCAAATATTCAGAAATCCCTGGAGTCAGATGGGAGCCATGATGTTCTCTGCCTCTAGGCATACGATGACTCTGTCCCTGAACAAGCCAAGCATCTGCAAAGCGTTAGGGCTCCTGGACGTAGGCTTGTGGGTCAGTTGTAATGGAGCCATTGGATGAAACTGTACTCCTTCCATGAAAAGGAGGCTGAAACCCATAGTTAGTCCACTGACTCTAATAGACATGGTTTGAACACAGACTGTCACTGTGGCTAAGAATGTCCAAGTTTTCAAGGGGGTTTGGGGATGTGAAATGCAGTTTCTGTGAGTTCCATCACCTGTTTTACCCACTTTGCCTGCATTAAATGTTTTGACCTCTTAAAAATTTAATTAAGTGAAAAAAGAAACCTGTTTTTTTTGGGGGGGGGGTGATTTGCCAAATTAGGAAAATCGTGGTAACTACCCTCTCTATGGTCTTGTCCCCCAGTCCTATTTAGCCCCTTCCCCTAAAGGGAATACTTGCTTTTGATGTGCCATGGATATTAATTAAAGGTAAGGAGTATACAGATTATAGGTTGTCATTAAGATGATAAGATGGTGGATGACCACCATATTGTTTTCTTTCCTCTAAGATAGCAGCCTGGTATTCTGCATTGTCAGCTCATTAGGGTATGTCACTGGAAAATGCAAAATAGCCCAAGTCTAGCATTATCAGCTTCTTGCAATTCCCTTAGTACAGAACATCAGAAGTGGAGCGTGCTAATCTTATTTCATCACTTAGGCAATGGAAGGTATTTTTTTTAATTGGGCTCAGTCAGAGGGGGCTGCTGAGCCGAACACTCCAGGCTCATCTTGGCAGAAGGCAGGTGTGTTGTGTCAATCTAGTCTACTTCCACTTAATCCAGAGACAGACAAATCTGATACATGAAAATCCAAATTTGTAAGAAAAGATAAATTAGGGGATAATTATTCCCTTTGCAGAAGGACTCACTACAGGGTTCCTTTAAATATGTTTTAAAGGCACTCTGTGCATTTGTTGATTCAAATTACAGAAATTCAGTTACTGCAGAGTATTTCAGGAATCCAGCTATTTAATAAAGCAAAGTACTAGAAGGATGGCTACTCGATCACCTACAGTCTTTGCCTAAAGTGATGTTGTAGAAAGAGTACTAATTTGTAGTCAGAAGACCTGAGTTCAAATGTCAGTTCTGCCACTTATGACCTGTGTGATCTTAGACAATTAATTTGTCAGAACCTCGGTTTCCTCATCTGTAAAATATGGCCATTGGACTTGATGGTTCAGAAAAGGCCCTTCCCATGATCTTATTGCTAACGTGGTGGTCATGGTGGTGGAATATTTCTCTGGTAGAAGGGGAAAATAAAGTTTTGTCAAGGGGGAGGGAGGTGGGAAGACCCGGGACTATCAGGCATGTTTAACCTCTAAGATCAAGAAATTCCATTAACTTATTCTTTGACATTTGGACTTCATTCACTCAAGAGAATCTGTTCCAGTCCCAGGGACACTTCTGATAAGTCTGTTACTTAGAAAGAGGAAATATGGAAGTTATCAGGTTTTGCTTCCAGTTACTGGGGTAATCTAGCAACTAAGGTGTTAGACTTAAAATTCAGGCAAAATTATGATTCCCCCATCCCCAAAAAGCCTCAGTTTCTTCATCTGCAAAATAGGGATCCTAAGTCTCACTTCTGAGCAACCCCAAGGGAATGCTGTGTGAGCTAAAAAGCTACAGTCTGTAGAATGCATGAGACCTCCTGAAAATGCATCCCATTAATAAAAAGGTCGTGTTTAGCCCCTCCTGTCAGCTTTGCTCCATTGGATTTGACTTGAACATGCTGTGAACAGACAATGTGGAGGTGCCTTTTTCTGCCTGAGAGCATGTGTCTATAAGCCAATACTCCAGAGTTAGTGGAGATGAATAGAGGGGTCAGCGCCTGCTCTTATGTTAATTAGCGATTAATCGCTATAAGTAATAGATTAACAAGAAAGCCAATAAATTTATGAAATTCATGAATCAGTTAATGAAGAGCCTAATGCAGTACCTTTGGCCTAGATCATTTCTGTTCTTCCTACCAGTCAGATTCAGGCGTGTTGCTGCCCATTCTCAGCCATGCCTGGAATTACAGGGGCACTCATTTTAGCTGAAAACTTTAGAAAAGCTGTTAAGTGAGTTAATCTCCCACAGCTGGATTGGGCAGAGCTGGTGAGAGAGACAGTTCGAAAAACTGAGAGAAGGATGCCAGAAACTGGACCCAGTAAAAATGCCTCTTGTGGATTAATAATATGCAAATATTGGGGAGGAGTAGAGGCAAGGTGCAGAGATGTCTGTCAATGTAGAAAAAGGTAACCAGCAACAGAGAAGATTAAAATGGCATCAGTGGATGGTGGTAAAGGGACGTTTTTCTCCCTGGGGTCTCCACACACAAAGAGAGAGAATGACTCCTTCCCTTTTTCTGACTATTCAAATCCTACCTATCTTGCAAAACTCAGTTCATCCTCAATCTTCTTTGTGAAGCTTTCTGTGAGCTCCCTTTTCCAGACTCCAGTGATGGCTCCCTTTGGAGAAATCCTGTGTGCATATCTGTGTGTGTACCTGTGTGTGTGTGTGGTAGGGGTAGAGCGAGGCATGGTGTGGTGTGGGTGGATTGGAGAACATCCTATGGAGTATGTATAGGGATAATCTGTAATACGTGTAGACTATGAGAAGGGATCAGGGTGCAGGGGCATGCCTATACATACTCCATGGGATGTGCTTCAATCTATATCCCAAAACACACACACACACACACACACACACACACACACACGCCATTGGGAGTAGCTGCCAAGAGGAACCACAAGCAGTGAGACAGGTCCTCAGTACCTGAGTCAATCTTGAGTCAATCCCTGTACGCAGCCCAGAAGGAGATGACAAAAGAAGAATATGTACCTATTCCTTATGCTGCTCATCCTAGCATGTATCATATAACTGCCATGTATGTCATGTGTGTGTCCTATTGGACTATCATCTTGCTGGTGGCAGGGACTGTGTCTTATAGCAACAACTTATTTAGTTGTTCATGGTTACACACGGCTTTACGTATATTATCTTATTTGGTCTTTACAACAGCCTACTGGTGCAGGTTGTACATCTTCTGTACTTCTTGTATGAGAATGTGAAGGACTGTAGTGGAGAATGGATTTGATTGGCTTTGTTGGGGAGAACCTGGAGCAATGAGTGGGTAGCTGCCAAAAGGCCACTTGAGGTTTAATGTCAGGAAAAAAGTTCTAATAATTAGAGTTAGGACTGTCTAAAAGTAGAACAAGCTTCCTTTCTGAAAAAGAAAATTAAAATTTATTTTTTTATTTTTAGTTTTCAACATTCACTTTTATAAGATTTTGAGTTCTAAATTTTTCTCCCTCCTTCCCTTCTGCCCTCCCCAGGATGAAATGCAATCTGATATAGGCTATTAGACATGTACAATCGTATTAAATGTATTTCCATATTAGTCATGTTGTGAAAGAAGAATCAGAACCAACGAGGAAAACCATAAGAAAGAAAAAACAAAAAAGTGAAAATAGAAGGCTTCAATCTGCATTACGACTCCATAGTTCTTTCTCCGGATGTGGATGGCATTTTCCATCATGAGTCTTTTGGAATTGTCTCGGATTATCGTATTGCTGAGAAGAGCTAAGTCTATCATAGTTGATCACTGTGCAGTGTTGCTGTTATTGTGCACAATGCTCTCTTGGTTCTGCTCACTTCACTTACCATAAGTTCATGTAAGTCTTTTCAGGTTTTTCTGAAATCTGCCTGCTCATCATTTCTTATGGAACAATAGTATTCCATCATATTCATATACTGCAACTTGTTCAGCCATTCCCCAATGGATGGGCATCACCTTGATTTCCAATTCTTTGCCACCACAAAAAGAGCTGCTATAAATATTTTTGTACATGTGGGTCCTTTTCCCACTTTTATGATCTCTTTGGGATACAGACCTAGAAACGGTATTCTTGGGTCAAAGGGTATGCTCAATTTTATAGCCCTTTGGGCATAGTAGAAGGGGCTTCCTTGAGAGGTAGTAGTTTCCCTCTCCTTGACATATTCAAGCAGACCTGGGATGATCACTTGTCTCGCATGTTATGGTGGTGATTCATTTGGGGTATGGCTCAGACCAGATAGCCACTGAGGTCCCTTGCAGTCCTCCAGTTCTGTGACCTCTACTTTACAGATGAAGAAACTGAGACTCAGAGAAGCTTCCTTAATTTCCTGAGATCACACAGCTAACGAGTGGTAAGGCAGTAACTTAAACCTGGGTCTTTTGACCCCAAGTGCAGGCCATTACTTCTATTTCCCATAGAACATGACACAGTGTTTGGCGTACAGTAGAGACTCAGTTTGTTGATACTGGTGTTCAGCCCTGCAAAAGTCCCATGGAAGAAGTAAGAGGTAGAGAAAACGAAGGATTGTATTGCCCAGCTCACCTAACGAATCAGTGGAAGAGCCAGATGTGAAGTCTCATACTTCATTTCTTGGTCTGGAAAGTTTTCACTTCCTTGCTTCTCTTACTCATGGGCCCATTTCCTCATGTGAACAAGAGATTCTCAATTTTCACCATATTAAGGTGCCTAGTTCAAATAAAATTCAAATCTAAACTAAAATTATACTTTAATTCTTTATCCAGGCATCCAAAGTAGAATCTTGCTTTCAATTGAGTCTGCATTGGCGGAATAAGGCATCCCAAGTGGTAAAAGAGAATTCATAATATTTCTATTGTCATTAACAAAAGAGAGCCATCTTTGGTAGCGTAAAATGGAACATTCTGTTATAAGGTCATAAGATTAGTTCATAGCAGAAGTATAGTCTGTTGAATGGATACTTGATATATGTATTTATAGATATGTATGTGTGTGCTTGTTATTATATATATGATGTATTGTATATTACATATGTATATTGAGGATATCCCAAATGTCTTCATTCAGGTTTAAGCTTCCATTGTAATTGTTTGTGTATATACATCTTCTTCTTCATTTTTCTTTTGTGCTTCAGTGGATCTGTGATGCATGTAGTCATTATAGATATCCCTCCAACAGTACAGGTCACAATTTATCTGTCTTCTCAGACTATGCGATTCTTGTCTGTATTCTTTCTTAGATTCTACACAGAGCATCCACCCACTGTTCTAGATGCCTTTCATTCCTTTGTTTTTTAGATTTTGTGGAACAGTAGTACATTTGGTGGGCAGCTGAGTGGCTCAGAGCATTGGGCCCGGATTCAGGAAGACCTGAGTTCAAATCCAGTGTCAGACCCTCATTAGCTGTGTGACCCTGGGCAAATCACTTATCCTCTGTTTGCCTTAATCCCCTGGAGAAGGAAATGACAAACCACTCCAGAATCTTTACCAAGAAATGCCCACGGGCAGTATTGATGTGCTATGGTCCATGGGGTCTCCAAGAGTTTGACACGAGTGAAAAGCAACAAAAGTCTATTTGGTCTGCTCATCTTTTATCGTCTGATCTGACCTACCCCCAGTAATTTTATTTCTCAGTGATGTCCCTATGCCACTTCTTGAGCATAGATTATCAATGGAAATATGTTGCAATCTTCTTGAACCTTGCATGTACATACTGTAGCTCAGCCCAACTCCCCTCAACCTCTAAAGAATCTAGGAATAGAGAGATGGGGTCTTATCATGAAGGCTGATCCCAAAGGATTACTTTCTTTTTAATTTGTTCTCACCCAGAATTTGCTCTAGGAAAATCTTCAAATGTATCTTAGCTATAGCTCATTTCTAGTTTTCCCCAAATGTTGGTAACTGGGGTCCCCAGCTGCTACTTAGACACTCAAAGAGGCAAATGCACACTGGGTTTATCTTACTCCACAGAAAGAACATAGGATGTAGAGTGCTCATAGGAACATATAAACAGATATGGAAAACAGATGCTCAAAAGACACATAAGTTCCCCCCACCAAAGGGAATTGAATTTAGGATTGTCAGTAGGATGACTCCTTGAAATTTCAGTGAGTTCCTGTTTTCTGCAGGGTCCTACACAGTTCCTCTAAATCTCTTAGTAATGTTTGTATGTTTGTATGTGTGTGTACATGTGCATGTGTGTGTGTGTGCATGTGTGTGAGTGCGTGTGTGTGTGTGTTTTGTGTGCGTGTGTGTTTGGATTCCCCTCAGAAAATAAGTGCTTTAAGAATATTAATCAAATGATCCCGGTGCATCAGATCCGCCCTATCTGAGCAAAGGCATAGAGAGGGTGAGGCAGAAAGAGAATGGGTGACAAACAGTGATCCAATTTAGCTAGAACATTGAAGGGACATAATATGGGATAAGGTTTGACAGATAGGTCATAGCCAGATTATAGAGAGCATTGAATGCCAGAAGCAGGTGTTCATAATTACTTGTTTGTTAGTGACAATGCATTAAAGGTTTTTAGTAAAAAAGGTGTAATCATAGAGGTGCATTAGTAAGATTACTTGGGCAGTCCTGTGGAAAATGAACTAGAGAGGGAAGAGATTGGACAAAAATGGCTAACATTTATATAGGAATAACTCGAATTCATATAGTGTTCCAAAGTTTTGAAAGCACTTTCCTCACAAATAGGTGAATAGGACAAATATTCCTCTCCCAACTTAGGGAGGAAGAAGCTGAAGCCCTGGGAGGGTAACTTGCCTCTGGTTATACAGCAGGCAAGCATCTGAGGTAATATTTTACCATTTACAAAGTGCTTTATAGAATTATCTCATCTGAGACCTCAGTGGTATAAGTTGTTATATATGGTCACAAGAACTAGTCTCCTCATGACACCTTTGAAGAAACCGGATCTCAAAGAGGTTAAGAATCTAACTAAAAGTTGGATAGCAAGTAAGAGTCAGAGAAGAGATTTGAAATCACTTCCATTACAAATCCAGCCTTCTTTCCACCACACCTATTGTCCCTGGCCTTGAAGTAATTAATAGATTGCTGTAATAGTTTGGGCCAGAAGAGATGAGGGCCTAACCTTGGATGCATGTGGAACGTAGAGATGGGATATGAAAGATATTGAGGATGTGGAAATTACAGGAGCTGGTAACTGATTGGATTGTGTGGGGGAGAGGAAAGATCAAGGATAACTCTAAAGTTATATGTCTCTGTGACTGAGAAGATGACAGTGCTATTTACAGAAATGGAGAAAGGATTTTTTTTAACTTTTCTTTATTTGGTTAGCATTTATATAGTGCTTTAAGGTTTACAAAACACTTTACAAATATTATCTCATTTATCCTCACAATAACTTTGGGAGGTAGGGACTATTGTTAGAACCATTTTCCACATGAGGAAAAATGAGGCCACCAGAAGTTAAATGACTTACCCAACACCACATAGCACAACTAGGCTGAAGTTGAACTCAGTTCTTCCTGACTCCAGGTCCGCTGCTCGATCCACTGTGTCACCTAGCTATCTGCTGTTGGAGGGATGCTTAGTGTGAATTTTAATGAGTTCAGGGTTTTTTTTTTTTTTGCATTTTGGTCTTGAGGTGCTGGTGGGATAACCAAGTGAGATATTGAGAGGGCAGATGGACTATTAGAATATGGAATTGAAAATCTGGGCAGAGTTTGAAGGTGGAGATAGTAGTATTTTGTATAGAGAGGATAGTTGATGAAGAGTGAAACTACCATGGAAGAGAGTAGAGAGGGAAGAGAAGAGCATCTAACAGAACCCTGGGGTACCTCCATGTTTAAGGGACAAGAAGAAGATGAAGACTCAGCAAAAGAGATAGAGCAGAGCACTTGGAGAGGCAGGAGGAGAACCAAAAGGCTAGTCTGTCATGGAAGCTGAAGGATCAAAAGGTACCAAGAAGGAAGGGTGGTTCCCAGTCTTACATGCCACCAAAATCAAAGGGGATGCAAATAGAAAAAAGATTTAGTGACAAAAATACTCAACAGTGACTCTGTTGAAAGCTATTTCAGTAAAGTGGTGGGTATACCAAATGTAAATGGGCTGTGAAGAGGGTGGTGACGAGATGTTGATGGGCATTTCTAGGAATTTGCCAGCCTATGGGCAGAGAAATATAGAACAATAGTTCGAAAATACAATTTATACATGGAAGGTTCAAGAAGATTGCAACATATTTGCAAGGAAAATCTGGTGCATGTATGTGTGTGTGTGTGTATGTTCAAAGATCTGACTTTTTATAGGATGAAAAAGCCACAAAAGGAGAGAAGGAAGTTGTATGAGAAGACATGATAATAGATGAAGCAAAGTCAGGGAGTGCACAGGAACAGATGGGGTGAAGGGTGTTGTGAAAAGTGAGCCACACCTGCATTCTAGGTGGGTTGTGGTTCAGTTGTTTTTCAGTCGTGTCTGACTCTTTGTGACCCCATTTGGTTTGCCATTTCTAAACTGATACTTGAGAATTAGGCATTTTATTGCCACCACTGTTACTGACTTTCCAAGCCATTTTTCCTCTCTTCACCCCAGTTCCGCCATTACTTAATTGGAAATAATAATAAAATTTTCCATCATTCAGCACATAGTAGATAATAATAGCTGACATTTATATAGTGCTTTGAGGTTTGCAAAGTGCTTTTCCTCCATTATCTCATTTGAACTGAGGCTATAAATAGTAATGATAGCTCACACTTTTCTATCACTTTGCAGAATGCTTTCTTCACAACAGTTCTTGGAGGTAGGCGATGTTCGTATTATCATTCCCATTTTACAGATGATCATATTGGAGGAGGTCACAGACAGGTTAAGTGATTTACCCACAGCAAAACAGCAGGGTAAGTGTCAAAGATGGGATTAAAACTCTAATCCAGGACTCTTTCCAGAGCCCACACATCCCAAATGTCAAGTGTCTCCCTAAGCAGTTGAACTACTATGTGAACGTAATTCAAAGCATTTAAAAAACCAAAGGCCTCTTATTAGCAGGAACTAAGTCACTTTCAGGTTGTAGTTAATACACACACAACACTTGTATGCATATATCCACATTGTACACGTGTAGAGGCATACTATACACACGTAGCATTATATAGCATGGTATACAGTCGGGTACATACATATGCATGCATGTGTATGTACATATATTATGTATATTCATGTATACACACCCATATTTGTTGCCCTTTAGTAATTTTCAGTCCTGTCTGACTCCGTGACCCCATCTGTGTTTTCTTGGCAAAGACACTGGAGTGGTTTGCCATTTCCCTCTCCAGCATGTATAGGTACGTGAGTGCATATACACACACGACAGTAGAAGACAGCAATACTTATTAAATATCTGCTGAGTCAAGCCTTGGCCTAAGTAAGCTGTAGGAAAGAAGAGTTATTTAGGTAAGAGAGTTCTTACCCTCAAGGAATTTAGTTGTATTCATATAGTACCTGGGTTTGTTGGCAGGCGGACTCCGAAGTGTTTTATATTGTTTATGGTTATTTCAAATGGAATTTCTCTTTCTGTCTCTTGCTGCTGGACTTTGTTGGTAATATATAGCAATGCTGATGATTTGTGAGGGTTTGTTTTGTATCCTGCAATTTTACTCATGTTGTTAATTATTTCAACTAGTTTTTTTAGTTGATTCCCCAAGATTCTCTAAATGTACCATTATTTTATCTGCAAAGATGGCTTTGTTTCTCCATTACCTATTCTATTTCCTTCCATTTCTTTTTCTTCTCTTACCCTCAAGGAATTGAGAATCACAGCTATAGAGCTAGAAAGGCCTAGACAAACTCCTTATTTTATGGATGTGGAAACTGGGCCAAAGGAGATGAAGTGACTTGTCTAAGGTTACATGGGCCATAAGTGACAGGGGTAGGATTTAAACCCTGGTCTTCTGATTTGGGAGCCAGTGATCTTTCCATTGTGCTTCTTAAAATCTAATATACCGTAATGACACAAAGTCAGACAATGCTAATGCACAATATTTCATCATAGATACAATAGAAATCTCTAATAGAACAAAGTGCTAGGGATGGGGAACCTGCTGCCTGGAGGCCACATGTGGCCCTCTAGGTCCTTCGGTGTGGCCTTTTGACAGAGTCCAAGTTTTACAGAACAAACCCTTTTATTAAGGGGATTTGTTCTGTAAAGTTTGGATTCAGTCAAAGGGCTGCACTTAAGGGCCACATGTGGCCTTGAGACCACAGGTTCCCCACCCCTACTCTAAGGGGTCAAAATGAAGTTCAGGGGCCTCCTGGAGAGGTGGCATTTGAGTTAGGTTTGAAAGGCTAGGTAGAAAGGTAAAGAAGGGGAAGGAGGGAATTCCAGGTATAAAATTACAAAAAAGAAACTCAGGCTCACAAAGGTGAAGTAATTTGTTCATGGCCATATACCTTGTCAATTTGGGAGGTAGGATTCAAATTCATGTTTAAATTTCATTCTAGGTCTCTCCTGCTTCCAAATCCAGGATATCTGTTCCCTGTATAGAGAAAGGACCTATTGAAGGCAGGGAGCCAGGATGGGCCAGGATGAGCTAGAAGACTCAACCAATCAACCAATAAACATTTATTAAGAGTCTATTATATGCCGGATACTGTCCTAAGTGCTGAGGGGACAAAAACAAAACATAAATTAATCCCTAATTTCAAGAAGCCTACATTCTAACTAGGAATGACAGCATGAATGTTTGTACAGAATATACATGCATATGTGTATGTATATATATACATATATACACACATTTGCACACACATATAGTGTGGTTATATGTATTATTATGCTGTTTTATATGTATATATACATATATATATCAAAGTAAACACAGGTAGTTACATATAAGATGGGAAATAAGGATTTATTAAGCTCCACCTACAAGCCAGGCACTATGCTAAGCTCTTTACAAATATTGTCAAATTGGATCCTTACTACAATGCTGGGAGGTAGCTGCTATTATGATTCCTATTTTACTGACAAGGAAACTGAGGCAGGTAGAGGTTGAGTGACTTGTCCAAGGTTACACAGTTAAGTGTCTGAGGCCATATATGAATTTAGGTCTCCCTGACTACAGGCTATCTGTTGTGCCACCTGGTTACAAGGTTGAGGAAGAAGAGAACAAAAAGCTAGGGATGGATTCTGGAAGGGCTTCAAGTAAAAGCCATTCTGAGTTGTGTCTTGAAAGAAGTAGGGGATCCTATGAGGTGGATGTGAGGAAGGAGGGTGTTTCAAAATAGGAAAGCCCATGCCGAGGCCCAGAGGTGAGCGATGAAGTTTTGTCTGTGAGAAATAGAAAGAACACCTGTTTGATTGGATCAGAGAATACCAGAAGGGGAAGACTGTGGAATGAAGCAGGAAATATTGGCTGGTGCCAGGTTGTGAAAAGTTCTAAAAGTCATACAAAGAAGTTTATATTTTATTATAGAAGCAATAAATAGGGAGCTGAGGAATGTGGAAAGAGAGTGACTAGGATTGTTAAAGGGGTGAACGTAGAGATAAAAGAGAAGAGGACTCAAGAATGATCCATGTGGGGAATCCCGGTAGTAAGGAGTTGGGAAGACAATAAGAAATCAAAGGTGTGGGTAGATAATTCTAGGAATTCTAGGAAAGGAATTAAGGAAAGTGGTATCTGTGGAACTGAGCAGTCAATCCACAAGCACTCATTAGACACCTATTATGTGCGAAGAACTATTCTAGACACTGGGATTATAAAGGCAAAAATATTATAGTTCCTGCCCTTAAGGAGCTTGCATTCTTTTGGGGGGATACATAAATGAGTGTATGTAACATGTATGAAAAATAAATGCAAAGTAGTTTTGGACATGAGCAGCTGGGGATATTGGGAAAGTTCTCTTGTAGAAGGTGGCGCCTGAACAGAGAGTTTTAAAGACAACAAGAAATTCTTAGAGGTGAGGAGGGAGTTCCCAAATACCATCCTTTACAGAGAATCAAAATTACACTATTAAATTCTCTTTAGGAAAAAAAATTGATTGTTAATAAAGTCAAACATTATATTAAGTTACTGAAATGTCCTGCCCTTTCTCTTCATAGGAATGGCTTCCATCAACTTCATTGGCTCCAGGGTCAAATGTTGTATGTAAGTCTTTGTGTTAGTGAAATACCGAAGAGAATGGAAGAATCCAATTGCAAAGGAAATAGGTCTGAAGGCAAAAAGGGATGGGCTCTTATCTGTGATCCTTTCATAGTGGAAAGAACTCCCAAGTCTTTGAAGGATGTGTAAATTGCGTAAATTAGGTGAATTCTCCTACTCCTGAATATCTGCATTCACCTGTATACTGGACCAGACCCAAGATCCTTTGAGATAGTGGAGTATTTAATCTCTAGTCTGCTTTTTGGAGATAGTTTAGGCTGATTGATCCAAACTGGAATCCCTAGAGAAGTAATGAGAAGCAACAGAAAGCCTGTGATGACTCTTGATGACTACAATGGGGCTGCTAAGGTATTGACAACAGTGAGAGAAGACTCTTTCCTCCCTGTTCTTTCATAAAACAAAATATAGCTAGCTAGAACAAAATGCTGCCTTCTCTGAAGTTGGAAGTGATCAATCATCTAAGAAAAGAGGGAAGCCAATCTTAGGAAAGAAAATTCTGTAAGATCAAGCTTGGGAATGCTCTACCAAGGATCCTATCTACCAAAGGGGATAAGCAAGGTCTCATACTGCCCCTGTAAGCTAAGCACTGTAAGGATGCTTAAGGCTCTGGGGGTGGGGGAAGAATGAATGCAGCCCCACTGTGGGAAGCAGCTCCTTGGCTTTACTGCCAATGCCTAGGGACAGGAACTGGTAGGACCCTTTGCAGTGTGGTAAATAACACAGGCTCACATGAGTTCTGTCAGATGAGGAGTAGGAACAAACAGCCAGCCTCTGACGTTCTAAAATTATCTGACCTCCGGAGAACCCTTTCCCTTCCCTTCCAGTGACAAAAACCATCAGGAACCATGAGAAAGCCTTGTGACCTTGGCACTCATATAAAGTCATTCCTGCAGCTATGTTGGATGTGAGCCAGCCAAGAATAGAACAAACTTCTCTAAAGGGCTCTCTGCCTCGGTAGTGTGGAATGGGAAGAGAGAGAAGTGGGTAGTCTGGGAGTAGTGTGGTCTGATGATCAAAGGAGATAATATTTGTTAAGTGCTTAGCACAGTGCCTGGTACATGGTGGGTACTTAATAAATGCTTATTTCCTTCCTTTCCCTCATCCTCCCTTCATGTTTGGCGTGGCCCCCCTAGGACTGAGCTAGGAGAAATACGTGGACATTGCAAAGTGGCCCCGTTAGGTGTGATGTCAGGAAAAGGAAAAAAAAAAAACTTAACAACTGATGCTCTCCAGAGGTGGGCTATGGGCTGCCTTGGGAGGTAATAGCCCCCCTCCACTGGAGGCTCTCAAGCAAAGCTAGCAGACCACTAGTCCAGTATTTTGTAGAGAAAGTCCTTATTCATGCTTTTCATAGAAAGACTCCCAGGTGCCTTCCGACTCTGAGATTCTGTGGATATAGATTTGTATGTGGAACAGGAAAGAATACGGACGTGGAGTAGGAAAGAATATGGGTCTGCCTGCTGCAAGTCTTTCTCCAATCCAGTCCATCTCCTCCTCAGCTGCCAATGATCTTCCAGAAGTGCTGGTCTAACCTCCTTACCCCTCTACTCAGTAAATCTGAGTAGCTCCCTATTACCTCCAGGATTGGTTTCTAAAACCCTTCCCAACCTGGCTCCTTCCTACTTTTCCAATCTCTTTTTCTGCCTTACTCCCCTCCATGTATGCTCTGATCGAGTGATGCTGACCTCACTGTTCCTCACAGGACAGGTTTTTACTTTCCACTGGCTACCCCTCAGGCCTGGGATGCTCTAATTCCTTCAAGACTACTCAATCCAAACTCTACAAGAGGCCTTTCCTAGCCCTCCTTCTCCCTCTGCCCCCCACTCTTTCCCAGTGGCTGCTTTCTCTCTGAGATTACCTCCCAGTCATGATAGGTAGCACTATATTGTAAGATATCATATATATGTATATATGCATCTATCTGTCTGTCTGTCTGTCTATCTATCTACTATTATTATTACTACAAGGACTACGATTACAACTACAACCAGTGCTACTATTACTAGTACTATTGCCACTACTACTACTACTACTACTATCATTACTGCTACTACTACTACTATTACCATTACTACTGCTACTATTATCATTACTACTACTACTACTACTATTACTACCACTATCACCATTACTATTACTACTACTATCATTACTGCTACTGCTACTACTACTATTATCATTACTACTACTACTACTACCATTACTACTACTATTACCATTACTATTACTACTACTATCATTACTACTACTACTACTACCATTACTACGGCTACTATTATCATTACTACTACTACTACTACTACTACTACTACTACTTCTATTACTACTACTGTGCAGTAAGCTATAATTTCTATAGCACCATAAGATTTTCAAAGCACTTTACATATATTATCTCATGTGATTCTCGTAACAACCCTATGAGGTAGGTCCTAGTATTATCTCCAATTTACAGATAAGGAAACTGAGTCTGAGAGACATTATGTGACTTGTCTAGGGTTACCTAGCTAGTAAGTCCATGGTGTCCATGTTTTGTCTGGAGAATCTCCTGAGTACTCAGAGAGTGCTAATAGTATGGAAATGACAGGACCGTGACTTAGTCGATGCAGTAATTTCTGTCCCCTTAACTATTGATGTTAACTGTCACGTGACCAATGGCTGGTTGACAATGAATCCATCAAATCGGCAAACCTCAATATATCCCAGGGTATATAAGACCCTAAGGAGTTAGCTGGAGACTAGGCGATTCAATTTAATTCAATACAACAAATACTTATTAAACATCTGTGAGGAACAGCAAGAAGAGAAAGGGGGGAAACTCAAAGATTCGATGGTGAAAACTGTTCCTGTCTCATATGGTTCATCTCCACCTACAGTTTCCATTGTGCAATTCAGGAGGCAAACAAAGGTCTGGCCACATGGGCCCCCTGGGATCTTGCCTTTGTTTACTGGCCTAAATGAGACCCCTGAATTGGACTTCACACTGCTTTAAGCAAACAGCAAGGAAGGAGACACATCCTGTTATATTTCCTGCATCTTTTAAGTGTTTCTGATTACTCTCCAAGAGAGTGTTTCCGTGGTCGCGTTTCCTCTTTCTTTTCTTGCCTTTCCTTGTTCTCTCCTCTTAAAAAAATATGTAGACACTCTGCATGGTGATAATTAGGATGTAATGTTCCCTTGTAGTGGAAGAGTTTACTGTATGTGTAAAACAGATGTTTGCTACAGGAGGGATCAAACAGCCATATAATAAAGTGCTTGTAGGAGCAACACTGGGGCAGGAGGAGGGGAGGTGAGAAAGGAAGGGGAGGGAAGGAGGAAACAAGTATTTATTAAGCACCTACTGTGTGCCAGGCACTAGGCACTTTACAAATATGATCTCATTTGATCCTCATAACAATCCTGGCAAGTAGGTGCTACTGTTTTCTCCATCTTACAGTTCAGGAAACTGAAGCAGACAGACAGAGACAGACAGATAGAGGACTTGCCTAGGGTCACACTAAGGCAAGCTAGATGGTGCAGCAGACAGAATGCCGGGCCTGGGGTTAGGAACACCTGAGTTCAAATCAAGCCTCAGACACCAACTGTGTGACTTTGGGCAAGTCACCTAACCTCATTTGCCTCAGTTTCCTCATTTGTAAAATGAGGTAGAGAAGGAAATGGCAAACCATTACAGTATCTTTGCCAAGAAAATCCCAGATGGAGTCACAAACAGTCGGACCTGATTGAATTTGGCTAATAAATGTCTGAGGTTGAATTTGAACTCAGGTCTTTCTGACTCCAGGACCAGCCCTCAATCCACTGAACCACCTAGCTGCTTTTGTGGGGAAAGGAGAAGACAAGAGTGCCTATTCATTAGAAAACCAACCCTTATACATTGCTTCTTACAGAAACCACATCCTTGTCCCCCTTTTCCTCCACCTCCATAAATTGTCCCATTCCTAGCGCTATAGATATCATCTGGTTGGTGACCTTTCGGAAGCAGGGCTGGCTTGGAAGTCAGAAGTCTTGGAGTTGATTCCCAGCTAGGATGTTTCTAACCATCCGACCTTAAACAAAGTCCCTGAGCATTTCTGAGCATCAGAGATGTAAAACAGTAAAACTGGGATGTTGATACTTATACTGCCTACCTGCCGTTGTGAGGAGCAAATGAGAAGATGTGTGGGAAGTCCTCTGTGCCCATCAAAAAGCTAGATGAAGAGGCAGATGATGGTGCTATAGATAGAGCTCTGGGTTTAGAATCTAGAAGACCTGACCTCAGGCACTTATTAACTGTGAGGCCCTCAGTAAGACACTTAACCTCTGCTTGCCTCAGTTTCCTGAACTGTTTCCTGAACACTTATTTTGCAATATTGATTTGAGGATCAAATGAAATAATATGTGTTAAAGTACTTAGTGTAGTGCCTGGCACATATAAGTGCTACATAAGTAGCTATTCCCCACTATACCCCTATAAATATACCCATTGGCTATTGGTATAAGTTGAGGCAGCTGGGTGGCACAGTGAATGGAGTGTCAGTCAGAAAGCCCTGAGTTCAAATTTGGCCTTAGACACTTACTAGCTGTGTGACCTTGGGCAAATCACTTACCCCTGTTTGCCTCAGTTTCCACATCTATAAAATGAACTGGAGAAGGAAATGGCAAGCCACTCGAGTATCTTTGCCAAGAAAATCCCAAACTGGGTCTCAAAGAGTCAGACACAACAAAACGTAACTGAAAAACAACATTGCTACAAGACTGAGGGATGATAGATGAATGTCCTGGGATCTGAAGGTACCCATGGGACGCTAAGAGATTTAGAAGATGGTCCCTAGTACGTGGAGCATATAGAGACCTGGATGAGAATAGCACTATTTTAGGGAGATTGATGAATTCATTAATGACTATCATGAAGTACCTACTATGTTCCAGGCCCTGTGTTAGGTGAATGTGCTACAGATGCACGGAATGAAGCAATTCCTACTTTCAAGAACTTCATTGGTTCATTGGTGCTATATGTGTTTATATGCATAGATGTATGTATGTAGAGAATAAATACAAATAAATAAGTGGTTTAATATATGGTAATGGGAGGAGAGTGTTAGCAGTTGGAGGAATCAGGAAGGGCTTCATTTAGAAAGTGGGGTTTATCCTGTGCCTTAAAGGAACAGAGGGAATCTATGAAGCAGGGATGTGGAAGGACCATATTCCAGGCATGGAGGACCAGTGCAAAGAGAGCAGAGATGAAGTTGTTGGGTGTGAGGAATAGGGAGGAGGCCTCTTTGGTTGAATCATTCAATGTGGGAAGGTAAGTAATATCAGTGAGGCTGGAAAGACGGGTAGGGTCAGGGTTGGGAGACACGAGATTGATGTTATCTTGCTGAAATGCTTCCTCTGCAGGGTCTTACTGATACAGCAGCTTCCTTGACGATAAGGGAAGGCAACTTTGTAAACCTGATGGTTTCTGATGTGGGAAATGGAGGGAAAAGGCTTTGCTGCCATATTCAACTGAAACCTTTTCTTAAGACGTATTACCGCTGAGCATCAGTCTGGTCCTCGCGGTGATGATATAAGATGATACGCCCAGATGTGGCCATAGGCCAAACTTCACTGGGGGTTCACTCAACATGATAAGGGCCTCCCTCTGGATCTCTTTGGATTCCTTGGGTACCTGTGGAGCCCAGGAAGTTCATCTGTTATCCTCCATCTTGCAACAACAGTCAATAATTACGTTTATCTCTGCAATCGAATGACACCGGCCTCTTAGTTGTTTCTCACACGTAACACTCCATCTCCCAAATCTGAGTACTTTCACCGGCTGTTGATCATGCTTGGAATTCTCCCTCCTCATCTCTGCCTCCTTCCTAGCTTCCCTGTCTTCTTTCAAATCTTAGCTAATGCTCCACCTTTTGCAAGAAGTCTTTCCCGTTCCTTCTTATTCTTAATGCCTGCCTTCTAACACTAACTCCCCATTTATCTTTTGTCTCTCTTGTTTGTGTGTAGTTGTTTGTAGGTTGTCTTCCCCATTAGACTGTTTTGTGCCTGTCTTTGTACCGCTATCACTTAGTGCAATGTCTGGCATATGACTGGTGCTCAATAAAGGCTAGTTGGCTGACTGATTTATCTAACACTTTATGGTTACAAAGGACTTCTCATACATCATCTCGTTCGGTCCCCACAACAGGAGGTAGGTGGTATAGGTATCGATCTCCCAATTGTACAGTTTATAAACCTAAGCTCAGAGATGCTCAGGGACTTTGCCTAAGGTCATCTGGTTAGTAACTGGAAGAGGAGGGAATCAAGCCCAGGGCAACTGATTATGAGTCTTGGTTCTGCTTTTATCAGGGCATAATGTGACCATTTGGGGAGTGGGGCTGGGGAGAGGGGCAGAGAAGGAGTGTTGTCTCTAAGAAAAGGTACATAAATGTGTAGCCCCTGATTAGGAACCAGTGGGATGAATTATATATTTCAATGTTTTGAGCATCAACAAAACCCTACAATGAAAAAACAAAAACCAAAAAAAAAAACCAACAAAAAATATTCTATTCCCATGCAGAGTTTTCTCTGACATAAAAAAAATAACTTTGAAAAGAGCAGGTCCCATTTTGATGTGTTTGAACTAGTAACTCTTCCTGGATTGTCCTTAGATAAAAGTCCCTGTTTAATCTATTGACAGGTAAGAAGAGTCTTTCAAAGGACTAATTCCATTTGGAGCAGTTGTTGATTTTTTAGAATACAGATGTTTTTAGTCTAATGTGTTCTACAGTGTGTCCTCTGTCAGCTCAGGAAAGAAGACAAAACAGCTGCTCTGTCTTAAAACCAGGGCTCTCTACAAACTAGCTGACATAAGCTAAATTGAGCTTCACCCCATATAAAGATTTTTAATAAACAAAACTAGCTGGTCAGCACATTGCTCTAGCATATTGAAACATCTCCTCTGGCTTGCTTCTGTGTTTCACAGTCCTTGAGTTTTTGTACAAAACCAGTCTGGATTAGCTAGATAGAATGAGTCTCAGCGGCCAGAGACAAAAACTCAGCGCTCTAGGGACAACTGGAAGTATCAGAGAGGCAACCTCGAGTAGTCAAGAGGATTCTGGAGCTGGAGACAGGAAGATGTGGCTTCAAACTCCACCTCAGATACGCTAGCTGTGAAACCCTGGGCAAGAGATTTAATGTCTTAGCCTTAGTTTTATCATCTGGAAAATGGGGATAATACTAAATCCCACCCTACAGGGTTGTTGTGAGGATCAGTGAGATAATATGTATAAAATACTGCGCCAACAAAGCACTTTATGAATGTTAACTATCATTAATCACTGCATTTCATAGACTTTAGAGTTAGAAGGGCCTTAGAGATCATCTTGTCCAACTGCCTCCTCTTACGGAAAAGGAAACTGAGACTGGGAGAAATGATATGACTTACCCAGGGTCACACAAGTAATGAAATAACTCATCTGAGACTTAAGGCCAGATGCTCTCACTTGAAAGCCATTGTTTTTTTCTAATATATTGTGCCCAGCTAAAATTTGAGATCCCTGGTCAGAACCTATTGGAAATGACAAAGATAAAAATTACTTTGTTCAAACTTTCAACTTAATTAACTTATACAGCCAGGTCTGGATTACTGTGAATAAGAAATCCCTGAAATGGCCCCATTATTCAAATTTGCAGTTTATATTTCCATTGGACTGGAACCAATGACCATCTTTTACATAATTATGACCTTGATTAGTGCAAACTCAAATACATGCAACCAGTTCATGGGATTTATTATTTGCATTAATTGGGACCTAGCTGCACATACCATGTGATGAAAATGGGCTCAGACCATTCATGGGTCAACATGAATCTAGATATGAATCTCATTCATTTATAGCTTAATTATATACCTACTCCCTCAGGCTTCTTGTCTCCTATTTCTAATTTCCAAAAGTCTCTAAAGGTCAACTATTAGTCGTGTTTGCAGCTCACTCACCATGTCTTTTCTTCTTCTATACAATCTTCACCTCTACTTTCAAGCATACACACATACACACATATACACACATACATGCATGCAAGCACATTGTTTACCAGCTCTGACATAATAAACACCAAAAGGAAGAAAAAATGTCTTTGGGAAGAGGTTGATTAATCTAGTACGGAGGGTTTTAAACTGAGTTGGGTTTGGGACAGATGATCCTGAAAGGTAGATTAAGAACCTTGAAAAATTAAAATTATAAGGTAATGGAAGGAAGTCATGATCTGGTGGCAAGAAAGGCAAGAGGAAACCCACCTAATGCCACCTACCTCATCACTATGGGGATGCATGGAGCTTAGAAAATAGACAGGTGTTGGGAGACCTGATTTATGTGCACTGCTGCACCTATGACTTGAATGTAATAATTGAGAAAAGGCGGGAATAAGAATCATAGGATCCCAGAGCCGTAGTGGGTTGGTTAAGGGAAATGAAGGAGCAGAACCATGATGAGATTGTCTTGAACCTATCAGGGCCATTTAAATACCACACTCTGCACACACACACATATACATACATGTACATACACACATACATATATGCACATATACATACACATGTACACACATATATACATGTATATACTTGTACACATGCATACACACATGTACATATACACATATACAATACACACACACACACAAAGTCTCCTCAGTTTAATAGGCTCCCAAACAGTGGGCACTGTGTCTTTAGTTCTTCCATATACTCTGTAATAATACCTTGTAGAGCATTCAGTATTTAAACTGCTCTCATTAAGTGCCTTTTGAATGAATGGATCAGTAGTTTCTGCAAAACAAGGCATCAAGAAATTAAGCATTCTTTAAATTTGCCTTCCAATTCCAACTCCTACAATTATTTCTTCTCTGTTAAAGGACTTTTATGTTGATGATATCATATATGGTCACCGTGAACTGTGCTTTTTCACTCACAAGCTTCCCTTTACTAATTGACCTCCATTTATTTCTCCATTTATAATATATACTATGTTTAGAACTTATGAAACAGCATTTCCTAAAAAAAAACAAAAAAAAACTCTAATGCAAACTTGGCTTACTATCCTTGTTCTGAACAACTAATGTTGTAACTGCCCATAAGCTGTGGTGTAGTGGATAGAGTTCTGGGCTTGGAGTCAGGAAGATCTGAATTCAAATTTGGCCTTACATACTTACTATCTGTATGACCCTAGACAAGTCACTTAACCCTGTTTGCCTCAGTTTTCTCATCTGTAAAATGAGCTAGAGAAGGAAAGGGCAAAACACTCCAGTATCTCTGTCAAGAAAACTCCAAATGGGGTCACGAAGAGTCAGACACGACTGGACAACAACAAAGGAAGGCTACTGGAGGAGTTCTTCATCCTCCAGCCCTTAAATCAGAGGGGCAGAATATAGGATAAGGCATTTGAGGCTAAAAGAATGTGGATCCCGGTCAGCTCCTTTTTCATTGTTTGGTATGGACAATTTTTGTCCCTTTGACTGCTCAATGTGTTCATCTGTGGCTTAGATGTCATTTTCTTCCCTCTCTGTTTTGACCTGCTTGGTCCCCCCCCCCCCCTTAGTTCTTTCATCATGCTAGGCATCATTGTCAGCTATTGGCTGAATTGGATGCCATTCATTTAAAACAAAAACAAACCCCTGTATGTTCTATCTGTTTTCCAGATAGCAGAACTGGGGCCAGTGCAGGGAAGGCTTTAAAAAGCCCCATCCTCTAATTTAACCAGGATAGGGAACTCCTGGTGTAGAAACTCCTTCCACTCTTGCTGACGGACAATTTTTCTCTAACTTACCTTCTTTAGCTAGCTGCCTGGGAAGCTGAGAGTTGTTTAAAAAATTTGTCCATGGCCACGATGTATATATGGGAGGAAGGGCATGAGGCCAGGTTCTCCTGACTCCAAAGCTGGCCCTTTATCTACTATATGCCAGACTCAATATGAGGATGAATTTTCTAGCAATTTCAAATTGTCCAAAGATAGAATATGATGCCTTATGAGGTGGTCACATTCTCCTCATTGGAAGTATTTAAATAAAGACTGGATGACCCATCTGTGAGGGAGGTCATATAGGGTACTGCGACTCCAATGGCCTTTTCCATTCATTCTTTCTCCTTATACCCCTCGTGCCTAGCCTTGCCTAGAGCATAATAGATACTGAATCAATGCTTGTTGATGTAGATTGATTGACACTCTTCTGACATAATCCCCCGAGGCAGACAAAGCATGCAACAAGTTCAGAGTCAGCTATTCTTTAGGAGCCACAAACATTTACTCCTCTTCCTCCTCCCCCCCCCACCCTCCCCCACCTCGCTTTGCCATATGAGATTTTGTTTGTGTTTGTTTTTCTTGTAGATTAAGAACGTGAAATCCAGGGGTCTTTTCATTCAAAAGCACTTTGTATAGTCCAAAAGGTGACTTCAAAAGCCACAGAGGCTGCAGGGGGAGCTTGTTGCAATTCAGGTACAAGAGACCCGGACACTTTTATAATGGTTCAGAACCACGAGATAAAGGGGATCTTCATTCAGATGTTGCTGGCACTTATTCTGGACTCAGTTTCCCTCTGATCTACTTTTAGAAACAGCTTTTTGGTTTGAATAAAACAACTCAAGAAAAGAAAAATGAGCGACACATCTCAGATAGATAGGTACATGTTAAAATATAGATTAAATTGGTAGTTTCCAAAAGGAGGTTCAGGAGAATTCATCTAATGGGTAGGCATGGATTGATGAGTACGCTGCTATCTATGGAGAGACAACTAAATGGAGAACAGAAGATATGGGTCATAGCCTCAGCTCAAGCACTGATTTGCTGTCTGACGGGTGGTCACTTCCTGTCTCTGAGCTTCAGTTTCTTCATCTGTAAAAAGGATGAGTCAGACAAAATGACATCTTTCTAGCTTGAACATCTCTAGTTCATCTATAGACAAAGAGACACAGCAAATCAAAAGGGGATATTGATCTATGGGTTTGCTATCCTTAAAAGGCAGGCATGGAGAGAGCCAGTGGGTTTTGATAGTGTTGAGACTAAAGCTGATATGTATCTGCTCCTGCCATCCAATTGTCAGGAGTGTGCGCCTGTTGGTTATGCATGACATCTAAAAGTAAGAGGATCGAATATGCAGCCACGTTCTAGGGTGGGACAATGTGGGATTGAGGATGGAGAGGGCAGTTATCAGCAAATGTAAAGACCTAATGGATCTTGCTTTTTGCCTGGTCTTTTTCCCTCTTTATAGAAATAGGGTGACTTGAAAGTGAGGGTGGGAAGGGTACCAGCCCAGCTCTGAGTCATGGTGATAGTGGTGGAGACAAAACCAAGCTGAGCAGTGGGTGGCAAATGAAGAGATGCTAGGATTTTGGGCCCTCTATAAAGGGAGGCACTGTCCATCACAGGGGTGCTGGTACTGCTGCTGTTGCTGCTGCTGGTAAGGTTGTTCTGATAATGCTGTTGTTGTTCATTTGTTTCCCTGTTTGGGGTTTTCTTGGCAGAGATACTGGAGTGTTTTGCCCTTTCCTTCTCTAGCTCATTTTACAGATGAGGTAACTGAGGCAAATAGGGTTAAGTGACTTCCCCAGGGTCACACAGTGTAATAAGTATCTGAGGCTAGATTTGAACTCATGAACATGAGTCTTCCTGATTCCAATCCCACTGTTCTGTTCACAGAGCCACCCAGCTGCCCACAATAATCCAGTATGTCTATGCAATTTTTGTTATAACAATATGTGGTTTTCCAGTTGGAAAGGTATGCATGGTACTGGGGGGCAGGAGGAACTAGCCAAGTAACTTGAGATGAGAAAGTGAATGGATCTCTAGGTGAAGACAAGGGCAAAGTTTTCAGACTTTATTGGTCTTTGTTGTCCAGGGAACTAGGGTAGGCCAAGCCAGGAGCTCCGAATCATGGTGAAAGAGTAAGCAAGGGGCAGCTAGGTGGAGCAGTGAATAGGGCACCGCCCCTGGAGTCAGGAGGACCTCAGTTCAAATCCTGTCTCAGACTTGACACTTACTAGCTGTGTGACCTTGGGCAAGTCACTTAATCCCAGTCGCCTTGCCTTCCCCTCTCCAACAAAAAGTGAAAAGAAAAGAAAAGAAAAAAAGAAGAGTAAGGGAGGTAAGAGACAAGCATCTACAGACACTCAGATTCAGGCAACAGGCCTGCCCCAGGTTATAGTCTGCCTAGAGCAGGTGGAAGAGATTAAAGATTAGCAGATGAGAAGAAGAGTAACTTCCCGTGGGATCAGAATATGCAGAATACCAGGAGAAGGTGAGGAAGGTGCTGGACCTCCTGAAATCTGGGACAGAGGTAGTTTTGTGGCTCATATAGGGAAGTTATTTCTTCCTGAGAGTTTAGCCAGAAGGTTGATGGCAAAGTGATCCAAGATAACCAGGTAGGGAGGCCTTAGAAGAGAAGTTTCTGCTTAGATCTAGACTCCCATAGGCCGTCTGGAATCTGGAAGCAGATTCCAGAAAGTGACAAAGGAAAGCTTTGGCCCTTTAATTTTGTGACCATGGAACTAGAGCTGAGTAAAATCAAGACCCAGGCTTGAGGAAAGATGCTTGGGGCACTCAATTGGAGACTATCTTACGGTTGGATGTCATTTTATTCATCAAAAGTCTTTGGGTCAGTTTTTCAACTAGTTCTGAATCCACCTAACTAGGAGAACACTAATCACATTAGTAGCATTAATATGATGGTTTGAGGTTTGCAAAATAAATTAGAAGTATTATCTCATTTTGTTCTCATAGAAACTTTAGGATATCGGTGCTAATATTATCCCCATTTCACAGATGAGAAAACTGGAGAATACACAGGTAGAGTAACGTATAAAACACCACACAGCTACTAAGTACCTGAGACTGAATTTAAATTCAGGTCCTATGCTGCTTCTTCTACGGGCTCGCTGCATCTTTAACAATTTGTTCTTAGATTTTGTCAGAAATCCATAATGCTTGTTGTCTTGCAGTTTAAAGAATCCTCTTTATTCCTTTTTTTTTAAAAAAATAAAATTAGGACATCTTTTACCTGTTTTATGTCCTGTGGTGCCTCTTTTTAAGACTCTGGCTTTGGGGTACCATCCGTCTCCCTGGATGATTTTCCAGTCAGCTTCACCTCAGAGGAAATCCAAAGGATAAGGAGGAATCCAAAAACTGAACACAAGCTGGAGTCCAAGGAACATATCAGAGCCAAATCATGAGGAAGAGGCTCAGATTTTGATGTAACCAAGAGTCAATACTAGGCAACAAGCCAAAGCAGGAAGTTGAACCTCGACCTTTTACTTTTTTACATCACAGAACAATGTCAGGGATATAGTTGGTTTTTTTTGTTGTTGTTGTTTAATTTTATTTTATTTTTAGTTCCAAATTCTCTCCTTCCCTCCACCCCTCTCCCACCCATTGAGAAGGCAAGAAATACAAAACCCCTCCCAAATTTGAAGTCGTGTAAATTTCTGCATTACCCATAGAAATCTAGATTCTAAAAAGAAGACCTAGGTCCAACTCATGCCTCTAACTCTGACTGTCTGTGAAATCTTGGGCAAACCATGAGCTACTTTTTTTTTCTCTTGTGTAAAATGAGGATAATCCTAATAATAGCTAAGATTTATATAGTGCTTACTATGCACCAGACACTATGCTAAATGCTTTATAATTATTATATTTTTTGATGCTCACTACGTTGCCAGGTAGGTGCTATTGGAACCTATTTATTATAGGTGGAACAAGTGCTTGTACCTTGTCCAGAGATCAGGAAAGACTGCAATTAGGGTAGGAGTCACTTGTTCAGTCATTTCAGTTGTGTCCAACTCTTTGTGACCCCACTTAGGGTTTTCTCGGGAAAGATGTTAGAGTGGTTTGCCATTTCCTTCTCCAGTTCATTTTATAGTTGAGGAAACCGAGGCAGATAAGATCAAGTGACTTGCCCAGGATCACACAGCTAGTGGGTATCTGAGGCCTGATTTGAACTCAGGAAGATGAGTTCTACAACATTAGTATAATAATATCTCATTGTCTTTACCATCATCTACTCTGATGTCTCATTGTGATGCAGAGGTGACCTTGGGTCCTCCAAGACTATGCCAACAAAACACAAATTCTGGTGGGCCACTTCTACCAAGTTGGAAAGTTTCCAAGTACAACTGGGGATGAGGTGTATGTCTGCGATTTGGGAATTAGCCTGGCTAAGCATGGAAGAGTCCTTCACCAGAAGATTGACCACCAGGTGATTAATGTTTTTGGCAATCAAACCAAATGAAATGGATGATAAGATTGCCATCAGCATTAATGGAAGATACACTTAGAAAGATGAAATCATAGGCCTTGAAGAATATCTAAGTATCAGCATCTCAAATGCATAGGCCTACAAATTTGTTCCTTTGAGAAGGAAGCAAAGCGAAGCAAATGAAATGAGACTGTTATCATAAGGCCTAATGATTAGTCCCAGGTCTTCTACGGAGACATTTTCTGAATCAATCCTCAACAAGCAATTATTGAGTACCTATGACATACCAGACACTGCTTCACATGGATTAGATCTTGTGATCTACATCCTTGGCCAGCTCCTTAGTCCAAGATGATTCCCCATTTTTACTGGCCTAAGCACCACAGTCAACGTTCTCCATTTGTCAGCTGTGCTTTCTATTTTCATTGGGCAGCTGGTGGATCCTTTCCAAAATGCCTAGCAACACTACTGCAGGTATTATTTTTTCTTCCAAAAATAATTGCTGGGCACTGAAAAGAAGAGTTTGGAATACAATGATTATCTATGTCTTATTCATTTAGTTATGACTATGAGACAGAAATAAGAAAAGACCCTTTACTATTATTTGCTGCACATATTTCAAAACCCACACAGTGCAGACATCTCTATAGTAAACAAACTTGAGTTTTAGAAGTTATTTCTAAATCTTACTATGCCAGTGATTTCTCATGTTGCCTTCCTACTTGCCTATTTATCCTTGACAACCGACATATGCAAACATAGACATTGCCTTGCAATTTGCTGGATTGAAGGAAGAGGGCTTTGTTAGCTATCAAAGCGGGTTGTCCCCTTTTGAGGCAACTTTCTATAATTTTTCTTACAAAGTATTGCTATTTCCCCAAATCAAATCAGCATCCATACCCCCTGGGCCAATAACATTCAATAATAAAATGGAATGTTGGCTTTGGAAAGAACCTCGGAGCTCGTCTAATCCAATCCCCTTTAGTTTACCAATGGAGAAATTGAAATAACTTGTCCATAGTGTTGTAGCTCAGTGGCCAGAGTCTTCTGGTTTCCAGTTCAGGACGCTTTCTGTGACTTTCCCTCTCTCTCAGTGAGTTTAGGGATGTCTTTTGGGGTCTTGGCTTTTGATTCATAAGGAGCAGCTCCCCTTCTTTCCCTCTTTAATAAGTAAGGCCAGCATCTAGAGTGCTAAGTGTACACAATTTCAGTGAAAGCCTAGATATGGTCATGCATAACTAAAGTCTTAAGATGCTTTTTAAAAACCCAGTGAATAAGCAAACCTGCTTTTGGCAGGCTTCCAAGTTGTAGATTTGTGTGCAAATATGTAGAGGCCTCTTTGGGGAATCATCCCTTCTATCTTCGTGTAGGCTGCCTTCTAAGCTCTGTGGAGCTCACTGCCTCCAATGGAGGGAAACTGTACCTTAAATGCCATGTTCTTAGCAAATGTCTATTTTTATTTCAGCATTCAGACAGACACATCCATGGCCTGGAGAAACCTCACTCCAGTGGAAAATGTTTCCTTCTCCTTACACCATCCCCCCTAATCCCCCCACCTGCAGCCATCAATCCTCATCATTCTGGTTAGGCAGACTCAGTGAGGTATAAATGAAAAGAATGTGGTCCTCTTTGGGATACTGGGATTCTTAGGAAGGCAAGCCAGTGGAGTTCTTGAGTGATGGAGATTAAAAAAAACATCCCTCCCCTTAAGTTTCTAAGGAAATTCTGAGCCCCTTTAGAAATTCATATGACAATGGACTGAGAGAGAACAGGAGGTGACAGATGGGTTAAAAATATGGTTAAAACATTCCTTCCTCAGAAGTGATTTTTGGACTTGGGAGTGATTATAACTCGTAGACACAGACTACAATTAAATACACAGGGTGTTGTGTTTGAAAATATGCTTATAATGTACCTGGTAGATGCAAGATAATGCCAGGCCTCAAGGGTGATGATACCTGATTGGGGGGGGGGGGGTGCGGTGTCAGGATCTAAGGCCATCCAATAGGGCCTGTGTCACCAGGCAACAGAATTGTGAGGGAACAAAGGGGCTTTTAGAAGTTCAATGAGAAAGGGGGGATGGGAGAACTGTGATATTCACTTTTATGAGAAGCATTATAAGCAAGGACAAGAATGAGAAAAAGGAAGACACTGAGCTAAGAGGAACTCAGGATGGGGCTGATTAATAAAAGAGATAGGGAAGCAGAGCACCAAGACAAGTGCCCAGAACCAAACCAGAGGCTGGTCAGAGGATGAATTCGGGCAACCCAGCTTAATTGGTGGGTCAGGTGATCTTGAGCAAAGCAATTCTGACATAGTTTGAGGGTGGGGAGTGGAATGAAGGTCTGGACAGGAAAAGACTTTGCTTCTCCAAACTAACAAAAATCAAGCACTTAGGATAATGAGGGAGGAAAAAGAACCCAGCCTCATTGAGGGATAAAAGCAGCATAAACCAGCAAGAGAGGACTGTGGAAATAAAATGCATCTTGAAAGAGATTGCTTTTAACCTGAACCAAACTACAGGGTGTTCCTAAAGTCTGGACACATGGGAAATGTGGAGTTATTGAATCAAGTTCATGTGAATCTTGCAAAGTTATCACCCTTTGCCTCACAAATGATGGAAATCATATTGAAGATGTTATTTGTTAATATTCCAATTAAATAAAATGTTGTTGAAAATTTCATTCATTTCATTTCTTGAAAATATGCATTTTTGCCTGTGTCTAGACTTTAGGAACACCCTGTAGTAGAGAAATATGAGATTATAAACTTAGAACTTAACTCAGATTTTGCCCAGAAATCCCTCAAAATGTACTAAAAATTAGGTGTATGCTTCACAGAGTTACACAATTTGAGAGCTGGACCTCAGTGGCTGTCTAATCCAACCTTCTCCTCTGTACGGACTGCTTGCTGTTCCTTACTCATGGCCCTCCGTCTCCATACTCCATGCTTATTCACTGACTGTCTTTCATTCCTAGAATGCTCACCTCCTTACCTCTGCCTTTTAGATTTCTTTCAAGACTCAGCTCAACTCCTACCTGCTACAAGAGGCTTTTTCCTGCTCTCTTCTCCTATGAGATTACTTATCATCCACTCTGTATGTATCTAGTATATATAAAGTTATTTCCATGTTGCTTCCCTCATTAGAGTGTGAGCTCCTGGAGGAGTTGGACTGTTTTTGCCTTTCTCTGTATCCCCAGCACTTACACAGCCTAGCACATAGCAAGTGCTTGATAAATGCTTGTTGATCGCCTGAATGGCCAAAAGGAATTCCTACAATAGTATATTAAACAAATGGACATCCAGCCTCTGCTTGAAGACCTCCAAGAAAGAGAATCCACCGCTTCAAGAGATAGTTAGATAATACAGGTCTTAGAATTAGGAATATTTGAGTTACAATCCTACCTGCCACACTCCCTAGCTAAGAGAACTTGGGCAAATCATTTAACCTCTCTGTGCCTCAGTTTTCTCATCTGTAAAACCTGTAATAATAGCACCTACCTCCCAGGAATTGAGAATCAGATGAGTTAACATTATAAAGCATTTTGCAGACCTTCAAGAGCTACATAAATGTTGTGGTAGCTGTTGCTATATTATTGTTATTATCATTTATCATTAACTCATGAGGCAGCCCATATCCACTTTTGGATAACTCAAATTGTCAGAAAGTTTTTCCTGACATTGAGCCCAAATTATGTCTTTGCATCCTGTACCCGCCTCTGCTGATCTGCCTCCTGGACCCAAACAGAACCGACCCTAAGCCAGACTTACTAGGTCTCCCTCTTCTTCAGTTCTGTGAACTGTGGGCACTTCCAGCAACTTTCGAAGCCCACAGATCACAACATTTCAGAAGCCATCTAGTACATCGTATACCTGACCAGCATTCCCTCTAAAATCTCCCACTGGCAGTCAGCTAGTGTCTCTCTGAAGACCCTCAAATGACAGGAAGCTTGCTGCTTCCTGAGTCAGCACATTTCATTCAAATGTGCCCTTCCTCAGTTCCCCTTCTGGGTCAGTGTTGACTCATACTTCTGAGAAGTGCCTTCCCCTCCCCCCCACCACTTTAGCTTACTTGACTGACTGACACTGGATGCCTAACACAGAATGAAGAGATCCCAGTACAGACAGGGTTGTCTTTGCTTGTTTATTTGTTTGTTTTGGGTTTTTTGTCATGTAAGACCAATGAGAAGCATTTTAACAAACATCTTCAGTTTTGAAGCAGGGCAGTGTGAATCCTGATCTGGGTAGTAGACCCACCCTACCTGGTTACTAACCAGCTGGTTAGTATGGCTTTAGATAAGTAAAGCAAACTCTCTGCACATTGGTTTTCTCATCTATGAAACGAGAAGGAAGGAATAGATCTTAATTTGGGGACTATGAACTTTAAAAAAAAGTGAATCACTGCTTCAATATGACTGCTTTCCATTGTAAAGCTATGTATTTTATTATATGCATTTAAAAACTATATTCTGAGAAGGGGTCCATAGGATTCACCAGGCTGCCAAAAGGACTCAGAACATCGAAAAGGTTAAGAACCCCTGAAGCAAACTATGACTAAGGTCCCTTCTTACTCTGACCTTTGATGATTGTTTGCTAGTTCTGTTACTGGTCTGCTTATGATGGGATCTTTTTACTGATTCAGTCAAATCTCTCTCTTTGAAACGTTTGCTGAGAAAACTCATTTGAAAATCCAGAAGGTCGAATAATACTCTGAAGAACTACAAGATCTACACAGGTCTATTCAGTGACCTACTGCGGGATGGGGTCCTTAGGGATTTCCACTGATATCTCTCCTCCTCACCCCAACCTCCACCTCCACCTCCCACCAGTCATTCATCCCTGTGATAATCATGAATATGTTCTTGTTTGACCCATCTTCCCCTTAGGATTCCAAGGTACTTGAAGGCAGTGACTACGTCTCTCTCCTTCATTCTTTCCAATTCCCCACAGAACCTAGTACAGTATTTTGCCCACAGCTGGCGTTCGATAAATGTTGTTGACTTGCTGAATATTGATTTTCATCATCTGTTCTGTTTGCTGACCAGAAAGCCAAAGATAAAGGGTTGGTTTGAATCTATTTAGGGTTCATTGTATTCTCCTATCAGATTTTCACCCCGCAACCCCCTCCCCTTTTGCTTTCAGCTATGACACCTTCTGACCTTTCTATTTATGTCTTGTTTCCTTGAATCATGGAACCCAATGGGAGGGACAAATCGCTTTCAAACACTCCTTTCTGGTCTATACTCCCCTCTATTCCAATTCTAAGCACAGCCTAGAAAACATGGCACGGCGGGCCCCCCTTTTTTAATTACATGACTATCCTTCACCAAAACTGGTGGGTAGGATGCTGCTTGGAAAGTTCAAGGTGATGGCAGGAGGCCAGGGGCAGGTATCTGAGAAAACCTTCGTACACCTGCAGTAAAGTAGTTAGGGCACTTCTCCAGGAAAACTGGCTCAAAGCCGGGCCTGTCTTGCCTTGACTGTAGCCAGTGCTATTTCTGTGTAACAAAAGCTTAACAATCACATTAACAAGCCATTTAGCAGACATCATAACTGCCTGGACATTCAGGTTTTCATCAGATTTTGCCTCCTATGACAGGCCCTAAATGAGCCTTAAGATTTAATATGATTGGTTTTGGCTGATCTGAGCTTCCTGTCTTCCTGGCATACCCCTCTGTCATCATGGAGGCTTATGTAGGGACACCTGTTAGTGAGGGCATTGTAGAACTGAGTGCTAACATATTTAAAGCATATTACCTCTGGCTATGTTTATAGGAAAAAAAAAAGATTACACCTTTTCTTTGTCCTACATGCTTTTATTATGAACCTGAAATAATCACACCAAGCATTAAAAATAAAACAAAAACCCTTTTAGCCCCCTAAGTTAGCTGACACAAAAGAAATTCAGGGAAATCCCCTTTCTACATTGTAAGGATGGTACTGGTTTCTTTAAAAAAATAGTTGACTCTATAGAACCTCTATAGGCCTTGAAGCCCCCCACCTTTTCTCCTTTCATCTTCCCCCTCCCCGTTTTCTCTTCCCCTTCCCCTTTATCTCCCTTCCCCCCTTTTCCTCTTTCCTGTCCCCTTCTTTCTTCCCTTCTCTTCCCCCTCCCTCCTTCCCCTTCCCCCTTTTCCCCTTTCCCTTTCCTCTTTTCTCTTCCCCTTCCTCTTCTTCCTCCCCTCCCCTCATCGTCCCCTTCCTTCGTCCTTTCTCCCCCTCTCTTTCCCCTTCTCCTTCCCCACCTCCCCCTTCCCTTCCCACTTCTCTTCTCTCTAATGCTATGCATGAGGTGTCAGTGAATATCATGCCTAACACAGAATGAAGAGATCCCTGTAAAGATAGGGTTGTTTTTGCTTGTTTATTTATTTGTTTTTGGTTTTTTTGGTACCGAGTTTGTGTATGTTTTTATCTGCTTCCAACATTATTCACAACTGTTTTTCCTGAATATTTGTCTGCCTGGTGTGGGGCTGTATGAATGATTCTTTTGCTAAGCCAAGGCCAAACTGCCTTCTACTGAGGACAAGTGAAGGGATTTCAGGGACACTCAGAAAAGCCTCCATTGGAGGACAGCAGGGAAAAGAGAGAAAAATGCTTCTCTCATGTGCTAACTCTTTATTCCGCAATGAGAGATAAAACTAAAAATGAGAATGCCTCACGAGTTACACATTGTGCTAGATCGATATTGGTGAATGGGTTTACACCCAGCTGGAGCACTTAGCTTGGTATCAACACGATCTTTGAAAGCCTCTTAACTTTTCAGAGCCTCAGCTTCCTTGTCTCTAAATGTCAAATAATAATTCTTGCACTATTTGCTTTACAAGGCTGTTATAAGGAAAGGGCTGTAAGGGAGGGGAAGATGTGATAGCTGTAAGTGACACATCACTTTAAAGTTTGCAAAATACTTTAAATATGTTTTCCCTTTTGATCCTCACAAAACCCTGGGAGGCTATTAGTACCCTCATTTGCCATCTGAGAAAACTGAGTCTGTAAAAGTTGGAGTGAATTGCCCAGCATCACACAGCTGATTAAGTTCTTGAGGTAGGATTCAAATTCAAGTCTTCCCACACCAAATCCAGTATTCTATCTACTTTGAGTTTAGCTGCATCATTATTATTGATTGGATACATACTAAGGCTTACAAATAGTTGATATAAGAGTCTTTTCTGGGGGTGGTATTTTAAAGAAAAGTGAGGACAAAATCAAACAGGTACTATAGGGGTTGTCTGGGGCTTCAGGGGAAGACACAATAATAAGAAGAAAAGAACCTGGCTCAGAAAGGGAAGGGGGGACCCGAAAGGCAAGCTTCACTTGAGTCTATTTAGTATGAGGGAAAGGGAACCAGACTTGAGGTCCGGAGACTTTTGCTTCCACCCCCTCACTCATCCCTCAACTTTGGTCACTCCAAGCACTTACTGTCTTATGACCTTGACCGCTTCTCTGAGCCTCAGTTTCTGAATCTGTAAAATAAGGACAGTAATACTTATATTCCTCACCTTGTAAAAGTTGTTGTGGAGAAAGTACTTTTGTAAATCTTCAGTCACAATATAAATGTGAGTTATTATTATTGCCGTAGATGACTTCATAATTTTGCCTAGGGCCAGCTCTCCAGGATACAGTCGATGTCGAGGGAGTATCATTTTGTTGGAAGCTAGCCTGATTTTCTTTAGGCCTGGGGTCTGCAGGGCCCACATTGATTTATGAAGTTAGAGTTAAGTCCCCTTCCCCCCTGCAAGAATCAGGCACGATTGCCAAAGAAAACCTTGGGGTCTCAAAGTTTTTCCTGCAAAGCTAAAAGAGCATTTTCAAGACGCCTGAGCCCAGGACTGTTCACGTGGAGGAAGCCCCAAAGCCACAGCAGCAAAAATACAGGCAGGTCTGGAGCTCTGTCAGAAGAACCTGGGACCGATTTTCTCAAAAGAAAAACACTAAAATACAGAGAGGGGAGAGTGTATGTGTTTAGCGGGGAGTGGTCAGGATTATACCTTAGTGCCTTATTTTTGAGTAGAATTAGGTCACACAAAGGGTCAGTTTGTCTTAAAAAAAATCAAAATTGATTGTGAAATGAGATAAAGGTCAAAGACAATCTGGGGCCATGAAACTGGAGGGGGAAGGGAGGCCAGGCAGTAAATTTGAATTTTAAGCAATTGTATTGAGAATGCAAACCCTTGTCTTGTTGGAGGGGAATAGGTCCTGATTTTTCATTCTTGGGGGGGTTTGCAAATGAAGCCCTCTTCTTTTTAGAAAGAAAGTGTGAACCTGTGCAGAGGACTTCAACCTTGACCGAGGGGAGATTTTTCATCTTGCAGGGTAAACTCCGAAAGGGGTAGGGGGTACTGTTGACTTTACCCACTGGGGTGCTAGGCCCTCTGTCGCTAGCTTAGGCATTGATACTTGTAGCTCGGCTCTACCAGGGGCTGCCTGTGAAAATAAATCTTGGGGGCCTCCCTCAAGTGCAGGAGCTGGCTCTGACCACAGGAATCGTGCTCCCCAGGATGCTGGGGCTGCTCACAATGCGATCCATTTATGAACTAGTTGGCTTTACATTAATTAATTCCCCAGCCATTCACCGACAGTAACAATCCCTTCAATTAAAGTCCCGGGCTCTGGAAAGCCCTGGCGTTTATTGGAAGCGACATCTGCATTGGAAAGTGTGACTGTGTTAATATGATAAAGCACAAAGGGGCCCAGAACCTCTCCCCCTCTCACCCCCTCCCTTCCCTTTGAGTGTTGGAGGAAGAAAGAGGAGTCAGCAGATATTAGGAGCGTTTAATTTGTGATTTTTCCCTGGTGGTGGTGGCCTGTCAGCTGAAGTTTCCTCATCCAACTCCCCTCAAGGAACCATCCATCCTGGTAGAGTCAGGACAGTCCTGTGCCTATGGGACCTCAAAGTATCTGGATACAGGAGAAGGTTGAATGCAGGTGTTATCCCAATGTAGATGTCCCAAAGACAGATTACAAAGTTTGGGGTCCATCTAGGGAATCTGTGGCTTGGGGACATCTAGCGGCAAGGTCACTATATATGGAAGTAATTTCAGGGAAGGGGTTGGTACAAGTCTGTCAGAGCATTTATTAAAGCTCCAGGTACTGTGCCAAGTACTGGGTCTACAAAGAAAGGCAAAAACAGGACTCTGACCACAAGGACATTCTAATCGGGAAGACAATATGTAATTTACTGGGTGCATACAAGACACCAAGAGAGGACATGGACTTGAGGCTCCTTTGGGCCAGCCCAGGTGCCGTGAGAAAGGGGAAAGGGAGAGGCAGTGATTGTGGGAAGACAGGAGCTCTGAATCTGGATCTGGAATACAGCATGGAGCTGTATTCAAATTCTGGTTCTTCCTCTTAACCACTTTGCCTGGGTGACCTGGGGCAAGCCCCTCAGCCTTTTTGGGCTTTGATTTCTTCATCTAAACCTTTTCAACCAAACCAATAACAGCATTTCTAGAATGCTTTAAAGTTTGCAAAGCACTTGATGTACTTTATCAACTTTAAGCCTCACAATAAAAGAGTGAGACATAGGCATGCCGAGTATTATTAACCCCAGTTTCCAAATGAGGAAACTCAGGTTCAGGGAAGTTAAGTGATTTTCCAATAGTCACACAAATAGCAAGATTCAAGAGCAGAATCTGAATCCAGGTCTTCCTGACCCCCCTGACCTTAGCTCTCTAGTCACCCTGTTATGTTGCCTTCTAATGAAGGAGATGGATTAGATGATCCATGAAGTCTCTTCCAGCTTTAAATCTATATAGATCCCACGTTCTATATCTGTATTTGTATCTCCAATTGATGGCTTAGTGTTTTATCATTTTTAAACAATATTTAATACATAATGACTAATTAACGGATTAGATACTTTGCCCTCCCCAAGATATCCAAGCTCTAAAGTCACTGTTACATGACCTTCTCTTTTTCAAATCCTCTTATGTCCTCTTTACAATTTGTTAATGTCTGCTAGTGGACCCGAGGCTCTTAGGTTTATAGATTGAACAGACCTTAAAGGTCATCTAATAGAAGAGTTTTTAGCTTTTTTTGTTTTGTGGACCCCTTTGGCAATGACAATAGTTATTGTCAGATACATAGAATAAAATTCATAGGAATACAAAGGAAAATGATTTTACTGAAATTGTTGCTGTTCAATCATGTCTGACTCTTCATGACCCCATTTGGGGTTTTATTCTGGCAAAGATACTGGGGGAGTTTGCCATTTCCTTCTCCAGCTCATTTTACAGATGAGAAAACTGAGGCAAACAGGGTAAAGCGACTTGCCCAGGGTCATACAACTAATATGTGTCTGAGGTGGAATTTGAATGCAGGTCTTCCTGACTCCAGGCCCAGCAGGCACTCTATCCACTGCCCCACATAGCTTCCCATACTGAAATACAGTGATTAGAAACAAAAACAAAAAAGAAAAAAGTTCAAGGACTCTAGATCAAGAACTTCTGATTCTAGTCTAGCTGTCTCATTTTATAGATTTATAAAGTGAAGCAAGGGAAGTTGTGCTCTGTTCAATACCAGACAAGTAGTAAGTGGCGAGTTGGAGTCAGTATTCAAACGTAGGTCCCTGATTCCAGATCTGGCTCTGTTTGACAGTGCCAGGAAATGTATGCCAAGTAAATAGTTACGGCTGCTGATTCTATTTCATGACTTTTGTAGAATTCTGGATTGCTAAAAGCCTTCGAGAGTTCATTATAAGTTTTCCTACTAATTTGTAAGATTGTTGGACACTCACAAATTCTCATTATTTAATCGTACTTTTATAAATCTGGAGCCTTAAAAACACTATGGCCGGCCTAGAAGAATCCCTTTTTTTTTAATCCCTAGAATTCAAAGAAATCTTTTACCCAAGATTCTAAAGAGTTCTGCAAGTGGAATGAAACTGAATGAGCCTGTAGGGGCTATATCAGAGAGCATGTGTGCAGAGCTCCCCTGGAAACTCCCTGGAACTCAAGGGTAACATGACTCATTGCTTGGGCCCCTGAACTTCCTGGTGACTCCCAGCCATGTGTTGGCCCAAAGTTGAAAAGCCTTGAATGAGGCTTGAATCTACTGAGGCTTGAATAAGAGCTTTCAATTGATTGTACTAGTTGTGATAATTTACTGGGTCATGTTCTAATCAATTTGTAATACACACGATGATTCTTTGATGGCACTTTAGAAGCATGTAATAGACCCGAGTGGTCCCTTGATCATTCCCCCCTCCATGTCTCAGCAGAAAATGGGCAGGGTGCTGTTTCTGATAATAGAGGAAACTTCTGGCAGCCAACCCACTTTTGTTCTAGTTTTCCAGGTGACAAGTTGGGATTTTGGTGAGAGGTAGGGAAGAGAACTGCTTCTCTCCCCTGACATAATGGCAGTGGATACTTCCCACATGGGTCATGGACTCAACATGCCAAGCTTGTATTAGGGCCTCTAGCTTTCCTTGTCTCTGGGTTTCTTTCCTTTAACACTGACCTTGTGAACAATGAAAGCTGTTAGAAGGCTGATGAAGCAGTAACATCTACCAGAATGATTGTCATTGTAGTAGCAGCATGAAGGAGTAGGCTGGTGCCAAGGGAAGAGTTGGCATCAGAAGGAGAGGGCTTCCTGGAGAGAAGGTAAGAATTGACCTTTCACCTCCTTTATGCTGAGTAGAGGTGAAATGTAAAATTAGCAGCAGTGGAAAAAAACAGTTTGCTTCAATGAGGTTTGAGTATTAGTTTTCCAACTGATTGTATTAGTAGTGATAATTTACTGGCCACATTCTAATCATTTGGAAATACACATTATTATTTTCTTCTACTTAACATTTCCTTTCTGAGTTGCAATCAATTTGTTCCGCACCTGGTTTGTACACTGAGTGCCTTCTTCACTCTTTGCCCCAACCCCATCCCTTTGGGAAAAGCACCAGACTAGAAGAAACATTACTATAATTAGCAGCTTTCTTCAGGATCTGAGGTGGGAGTGATGAGCTAACAAACATGAGATTTGGGAAGCCCATTTCCCCCACTGAGAAGTCAGGCTTTCCCCAGAGCTGAACCCTAGAAAACAGCAATGCTTATAAAGGACAGGGATTGGCCTGGGTAACATGCTAGATAAGCATTGTGTGAAGAAAGGTACTGATGGGACAGCCAGGTGAAATAGTGGATAGGGAGCTGGGCACAGAGTCAGGAAGACCTCAGTTCAAATCCAGCCTCAGACACTTATTAGCTGTGTGATAAGTCACTTAAACTCTGCCTTCTTCACTTGGCTCAACTATAACATAAAGGTAGAAATGGCACTACCTCCCAGGGTTGTTGTGAGGATCAAATGATATAATATTTGTAAAGCACTTAGCATGGGGCACTCTGCACATAGTAGGACACTCCATAAATGCTAGCTATTAGATGGGGAAGCAGAGAGTGAAATAGCTGCCTCAAGGAGGAGCCCATGTATGTAAGCTGGACAGTAGTGTAGAAAGAGGACTGGGTTGGAAGTCAGATAACAGGTTTGAGTGAAATGGTCTTAGGTCAGTTACTTAACATCTTTAGGCCTCAGACTCTTCATCTGCAATGTGTAACTTTTTGTTAGATGTGAGTCTGTACTAACACACTTGGGGAAGGAGACTAAACGTGACATCCTCTGTCACAGGCTATACAACCATTCTTAAAACCTCTGACTTCTTTCTGACTCCAGATCAGGTCCACTAGGATCTCCTGTCTGTATCCAGAGACTCACCATCAGTTCTGGTCTCTCTTTGTGATTTTGTCTCCCAGGTCAGAACTAGGAGCAATGAAACAACGATTTATTCTTCACATAAAGGAAAGCTTCCCAGCAGTGTGAGTTGATTGAGAGTAGAATAAGTTTCTTTGTCTGAGGTAGTGGGTTCCCCTTCCCTGGAAGAGGCAGTGGATGACTCCTCCCAAGCATTGGCTAGATGACTACTTGTCAGGGATGTTTTAGAGGTCATTCCTGTTCAGATATAAGTTGGAACAGATGTCCTCTGAGGTCTTTTCCAATGTTGAGATTCTGGCAATAGAATACTATTGTGCTATGGGAAATGATGTGTAGGCAGATTTCAGAAAAACCTGGAAAGACTTACATGAACTGATGCTGAATGAAGTGAGCAGAACCAGGAGGATATTGTACACGGTAACAGCCACGTTGTACAATGACCAACATTGATAGACTTAACTCTTAGCAATACAAGGATCTAAGACAATTCCAAAAGACTCATGATGGAAAATGCTATCCACATCTAAAGAAAGAACTATGGAGTCAGAATGCAGATTGAAGCATAATATTTTCACTATTTTTGCTTTCTCTTTCTCGTGGTTTTTCCCTTTGGTTCTGATTCTTCTTTCACAACATGACTAATGTGGAAATATGATTAACATGGTGGTACATGTATAAACTATATCAGATTGCAAATTCAGACTGCAGGCCATCTTCGGGAGAGGGGAGGTGAGGGAGGGAGAAAAATTTGGAACTCAAAATCTTATAAAAATGAATGTTGAAAACTATCTTTACATGTAATTGGAAAAAAATGAAATACTATTAAGTGGAAGAAAAAAAAGAGATTCTGCAATTCTGATTTTTAGAACTTGGTTCTTTTTGGAAGCTTGATATTCCAGTGGATCTGACCATCTAATTCTGCCTGATTCCTCTTCTTTTTCTTCCCTTTGCCCTTGTTTCAGCCTGGCCTGAACAAATTTTCCCTTCCTTCCCTTTTGTACTTTTTCTGGGCCCCTCCAGCAGAACTTGTCCCAAGAGAGAAAGAGCAGGTTTAAAAACTTCCCCTTAAATGGCCCCAAATCCCTCCAAATGATTAAGATTGGGGATGGGGGGGGGAGAGCAGGAACATCCACACATCATCAGAGCGGGCTGGTACAGGAGGTGAGAGAGGGAGGGAAGCAGAAGAGAGAGAGTAGCTGAGATTCTGGGCCTCAGGGACCAAATTAAAAAAGCATCGACGCTTATTCCAAATCAGATGAATGTCAGTGGGATGTTTGTCAAACAAACTTGTCATTATTTGTCATAATTTGAGGAAGTATCAGTCACTAGTGACACTTGAGCTTGTAACAGAGTTATTTATAGCCTGCCAGGCTACAGATTTTACTACTGCAGGGCGAAGGTTGGCTGTTGGAACAAACAGCTTTATTTATAATGATTGCCTGGCTATAATTAGCCGAATGGAGCAGAAGAGCTCTTAGCTAGATCTGGAGAAGCCAAGAGGAGTGTGGTTGGGAGGTCAGGCCTCTTGGGTTCTTTCCCCTTCTCCTGTAGTGACCCTTTATGTAGCTGTGAGCAAATACTTTCTAACCTGTGCCTCAGCCTCCCTGTCTGTAAAATGAGATGAGTGCCACTGACCTCTCAGCTAATTGGGAAACTTAATTAATTAATTGATTGATTAATTAGGGCCTGCCACAAAGATGTCCAGCCAAAAGAGTAGGCATGTGGAGTTCAGCCTCTCTCCCATAGGCACATTCACGGACAATGAGATAATTGTAGGGATCTCCCATACTGCAACAGAAGAAGATGCTCGTATATTCCAGTGAGCAAACAACACAACTCCCAAGCGTTGTTTATTGGTTCAGATTTAATTTGACCGACAGCGATTGTCTTTTCTAAAAATAAGAGCTTGTCAGAAATCTAGAATTTTACTTGTTTCCTCTGTCAGGAGAACATAGCCTGTGGAGTGGGGAGGAGGCTAAGGGGGAGAATGAAAAGTAAGGCTGGAATGTGAATGCATAAATTTTACATTGAAATACACAAGTATGTCTGTTTGCACTGTTCATTACAACCATCGGCTCATTGGGGTAACATCCCCCACCCCCATCCCACCTAATGTACCGAATAATGCACTGAGTGTCTTCTTGACCCCTGTTGCTCATCTTTTTTCCTCTTTCCCCCCTCAATTTTGTAACTCCCTGGCAGAATCCAAATGCCATATTCTCTCATTCTTCAAGCTTTTCCTGTATTTTTAAAAAGAGAGGCATGTCAGCCAAAAAAATTATTAGCTCTTAATTTGCGAAATTAGTTCTGGTTGTCTTTATTGCTGTAATTTAACACTCATAATGATTTTCTGACATATATGTTTTAGCAGCAAGATCTACCATCCTATTCATTTTTTCATTTCAATACAGCTGAAGTATATTATGCAGGGCAGTACATATTATATAAGAAGCCATATCCCAGGAGACTGACTTCACCATTACTGTTGTCTTGACATCCACTTCACCCCAGAATCATATCGATGAGTATATACTGGAATTCTCCTTCAGAAAGTAGATCTCTTCTTTTCAACTCCCCTCCTCCCCACAACTTAGGACCTGACAGTACTGTAGGATGACTGTGTATCTGGTCATAGCATCAAAGATTTAGAACAGGATGGATCTTAAAGGCCATCCATCTAACGCCTTCATTTTACAGATCAGGAATCCAAGTCACAGAGAGGTTATCAAGAGTCACACAGTCAGTAAATGTTGAAACAGGATTTAAACCAAAGTCTTCTTGATGACAAGTCCAGTACCCTACCCACCACAGCAGAGGTATCAAATATGGTTTCTAGTATGACCCAAAGCAGATTAAAACATAATTGGGAAATATTTAGCAAAATAAATAAAAATACAATAGAACATAGATAATGTTAATATGTGGTTTGCTAAGTCTATATGGCATGGATCTTTATGTTAGTGGTCTTGTTTCTATTTGAATTTCGCACCCCTGCACTGCAGCACGGTACATTATTCAATTCAGCACTTGTTTGACTGGTGGCCCTCTGGGCTCACTTTGGAAACCGTTCTGGGTGGGGAGGTACTTTATTGTTGTTGTAAGTCATCTTAATCTTTGTGACCCCATTTGGGGTTTCCTTAGCAAAGACACTGGAGTAGTTTGCCATTTCCTTCTCTAGATCATTTTGAGGAAACCAAGGCAAAGTTAAGTGACTTGCCCAGGGTCACACAGCTAGTAAGTGTCTGAGGTCGGATTTGAACTTATGAAGAGAAGTCTTTCTTATTCCAAGTCCAGTGCTCCATCCACTGTACCACCAACCTGCCTTTATGTGTGTGTGTGTGGGGGGGGGGAGGAGGGGTCAGGGGGAGGAAGGGTAGTAGTGAGAGCCTAAGGAATCTAGAAACTCTAGTCTATGGTCTGCAATCTCAAGAATGTATCTGATCTGCTTTGTCAAGTTAATCCTATTTTGTTTCCAGTCTCATCCACAAAAAGGTTAAAGTATTTGTATGTGTGTTTACATACATATATACATGTAAGTATACATATATACACATGCACAATATTAATATATGTATGTGTATGCATGCATGCATGTATTCTACCAACAATATCCCTCTATACTTCTTACATAGGTGCTGGAGTTGTTAGAACTAAAAAAAAAGTCATCAACTCACAGTGGCCGTTCTTCTGCTGATTGATCTCTCTGAACTTACTAGTTCTAGAACTGAAACTTACTAGTTTGGTGCTCTGGTTACAGACAAATAGTCCTTCACTGGCTCTGTACTCAAAGAATTTGTAGTTTTCAGGACCTGTCAGAGCTTGTCCTCTGCTGGCTCATTTTTAAGAATGCAAGGTCGCCTCCATGCTAGGATGGCAAGACTTTAATGGAGGGGCTATACTTATATGAACCATTTCAATTATAATGATTATTTGGCATCACGTAGTTAACTGTGAGAGATAAAATTGTTAGATTGAATTAAGTCAAAGTCAAGTCAATGAGCATTTATTATATTTAAGTGGTTTGTACGTGTAGACACAGCTTAGTGGTGAGTCTACAGGACAACAAATACTTGAAGAAAGAATTAACTAGAACATGTGAATATGGACTTTAGTATTCTGGGTACTGATTCTATCCCATGAAAATATTTCATCTACATCATCCTTCCAGAGTATTGGTTTCTAATAAATACTGTGAAGGAAAATTACCCGGAAAAATGTTTTCAGATTAGTGTTGAATCGATCAATAAAAAGGCATTTATTAAGCACCTGCTTTATGGCAGGCATTGTACTAAGGATTGAAGATACAAATCATAGTCATCATCACCACCACCACCACCATCATCAACATCACCTACATATACCACAAATTGTGGTAAGCACTTTATAAAGATTATTTCATTTATAATTGGAGAAACTGAGGTCAAGTGATTCACCTAGGGTTACATAGCTAATAAGTGTCTGAGACTCAGGTCTCCCTGAACTCAGGTCTTCCTAACCCAGGGCCCAGAACTCTATCCACTGAACCATTTAACTGCACCATTTAACCACTCTCAGTCAGTCTTTCTCCTCAGGCAGTTTACATACTTATAAGGAAGTCTCTCTCTCCATGCATATATACATGTGCATATGCATATGCATATACACATACAATACACATACACACATACACATACACACATATGTATATATGATACACATATGTATAAATACACACATAGCTGTATATATGTACGTGTGCACACAATACATATATGCATATATATGTATATGAAAGTGGTGGTCAGTTGATTGACATACACCTTCCAAAAGTAATGGTACTGTTAATTTTATTATTGTGCCCAGTGCAAAGGGCAAAATCAAGGGGCTGGTTGGAGGTGAAGGGGGAGGTGGTATTCATATAAGATGGCCTGGATGACTGCCTGGGTGGGATGTGGAGGGAAATCTGATCTGGGACCTGCTAGATATAATAGGCTAGACAACTGACTCATTCAGTTACCAATCAAAATACCTCAGCCTGGGTCAGGAGTTCTAAAGTTGAGTAAATTAACCTTCCCAAGGTATTGAGGACAGAAATTATGATCACTGTTATTATTACAACTGACATTTATTATGATTATTAAGATATTAGCACATTATATTAGCATATTAATAACAATGACATTTATATATCATTATTTCATTTTTTCTCACAACTCCATCAAGCAGGTGCTACAAATATTATCCTGATCGTTCAGATGGAAAAACAGAAGCTCAGACAGGTTAAGTGGTCATTCAGCTTGTAATTGTCAGAGGTAGGTTTGGAACTCAAGTCTTTCTGCCTCAGAGGCCAGCACTCTAACCACTGTCCCACACTGCCTCTTGATCAATGGTATGGACCTCTCCCACTAGCTGTCAGTGCATAGGTCCTATGCCATGCTTCAGGGAACAACACAATAGTTGTTTAATATAGGTGCAGGAAGTGTGTCCCTTTAATTCAATTCAAATGTTTAAGTAAGTTTTTTTACCCTGTAGCTGCCACTCCCTCCAGCTACACAGAGTAGTGGGGGCTCAGGCTGGGGAGAGAGGGAAGATTCTCCATATCACACCTATGCGAGCAGAGGGGTCTCCTTCAAGGTCAGAGGAATGTCAGAAACGCAGCAGCAGCAGATTTTTTCTTGCTGGGAACAGCTAGTGAGTCCACTCACCATGCTCAGCGATGTGTTAGCCGAAGCCAGAAGTCCCTGACTGGTAACTAAGACTGAGAAGGGTCTCAACTGTGGCAGCTTATGTATAGAATCCATCCTCTTATATTCATACGTAGAGTTTCTCCACACTTTCTGAATCTTTGTCCGATGACAGTTCCTGTGAATGAATGAATCAAACCTTCTATGGAAACTGTATTATTTACATCCCTTTGCTTATTCAGGGGAGGCCTCAGACTCTCTATCTTCTAGATTTCCTGGGTTCTAATCAATCTTATGTCTAAGAGAATTAATGGGATCTATAAGAGTGGTAGGTTCCTAGCTACTTGGTAGGTTTTATTGTCCATTATTTTCTTGTTATTATGTACTGTCTGCTTGCTCAATCAACTCTGCGCTGAAAGTAAAAAAAAGAAGTTGAATCTAAGCATGTGTATCTGCTTTTGTGGAGAGCCATTTCCATTAGACAAAAATTGCATGATGAGGGCTCAGTGAAATGTAACAAGTTCAAAAAGTAGAAGGAGGTAGGACTTTGTTAGACGATGCAGGCCCCCAAACTGGTTTCTGATTGGGTAAATCCAGAAATTTTGACAATTATTGATAATGATTTAATGCTAACCCATAGAGAGGGGCACAACTGAGAGATCCCTCAGGTCACTCACTCTGAAAACCACCAAGAGTGCAGAATCTAACCCTTCTACCAATTATGATGTACCCAAACTGTGCGGGTGAATATGGAATTCTTTAAGACCTTAGACCTGAAAAGGATTGGGTGAGTGGCTATCTATGCCACCTGGGATTTAAATTTAAAGACCCTTTTGTCCGTGGCATATATGAGAGGACCAGATTATGAATCACTTTAGGGATTTCTACTTTGTGTTCACTAGGATGGTAATACTGTGCCCAGGTCAGCTGAAGAGTAAGAGAGAAAGAAATGGAAAATGGAACAAGGAAGCAATCTCTTGATGGAATTTTCCTCCCATGTCTCTTGTAGGTATTTAAAAATGGGTGCTTCAGTGCTTAGGGTGGCAATTTTTTTAAAAAGGTAGATGACCCCCCCTGTTTGTTTACAGGGAAAAAGATTTTTAGTGCTAGTAATATCAAGCTTGTTACCAGGGAAATGATTCCTGGAACTGAAATGTGTTTTGGCCAATCAGTTACAGCTTCCATCCTAGGCTCATTATGATTGCGTATAATCTGAACCTAAGTGTTCCCATTCAAAGACAAAAAAAGGAACAGGAGTGAAAATGTGCAACACAATGCACAAATACGATAGGCTTTGGATGCTTGATTTTTTGGTTTTTTTCCCCCTTTCCAAGTATTGTTTTTTCCCCCAACCTCTAGTGAGAAAGAGAAAAAGTAACTGCCTTAGCTAATTCACTTTGGCAATTTATTCTTAGAACTAGAATTGTAGGGCTGGAAGAGTCTTTCTGTAAAAGATCATCTTTCTTATCCCCTTTGGGCCTCAGTTTCCTCATCTGTAAAAGGAAAGTGTTAGAGTAAATCATTTTTGAAGATTTTTGCCGCTTTCAATCATAGAATCCTAGAATGAGAACTGAAGGGAAACTTTGTTGTTCCATTGGTCAGTCATGTCTGATTCTACCTGAACCCACAGACTTTGTCCATGGGGTTGTCTTGGCAAAGATACCAGGGTGGTTTGCCATTGCCTTCTTCCATGTGTTCCCATTTTACAGATGAGGAACTGAGACAAATAGATGGAAAATGACTTGCCCAGGGTCATGCAGCTAGTAAGTGTCTGAGGCCAAATTTGAACTCAGATCTTTGAGTCATCTAATCCAACCTCCTGAGATTATAGACGAGGAAACGGAAGCCCAGAGGAGTGAGGTGATTTTCCCAAAGTCACACAGGTAGAAGGGGCAGGCTGGTTAGAAACAGAATCTTCTGACCTTCCTCTCCTGGTCCAGGACTTCTTATTCTGGGCAGTGGTATGAATATTTCTGTAAATTGGGGTTCTCTTTCTGAGAAGTAAACAGAACTTCTTTTTTTCCCTCTGGCCTAGACATACTCCTATAGTCTGCCCAGTTGATTTCAACTAGCCTAACTATGTAGGGACACGAGTTAATCATTTTGGAGTCAGGTCATAGCATCGATCCTGCCTTATGGTGGCCAAGGAGCTTCTGGAGATTCCAACTCCGACACTATAGGCTGGGTATGAGACTGGCATGGGATTTCCTGGTTCTCCTAATTTGGGAAATAGGTGCTACTGTTCCAGAACCTCCTCTGTGAAGGGCACAAATGATGGGAAATGCCAGTCATCAGCTTGGTGGAGAACAGCTTCCTGAAACTGCGGGACAACAATTCTATTGAGGAGATCTTTGCTGTTGTTGTTTATAATTGTGGTGAGAAGCAAACACATTCCTCTTTCATTTGCGCCAGCCAGGTCTGTTGTGCTATGAAGCTATCAGAGTTACGCCTAGTATCATTCCCCCTTCCACATCCCCGCTCCCCGCTAAGCCCTAGCCTCCTCCTCTCTGTAGTGGTTAGTCCCTCGGCAAATGTCTTTCTTGGAAAAAATGAAAACATAGCTGCACTTGCTGGCTGGTCCCCTCTTGGTTCAAAACTCTGCTCTATCTCTTTTGCCCAGCTGCAGCCTTAACCAGCCTTTTTCTACCTGACAAAAGCAGATACCTTTGATAATCAGGCCCGCCGCAGAAGCCGAACAAGCTCTAGGTTTGGAAACAGAGGAACATTCATTTGGCTTTGGTTTATCAGTGGTTTCAAAAAGAAAAATTGGGATGAATGCAAAAGACCATAGGGGACAATGGGAAAAAGAAAGCTCTGGGAAGAAGAGAGGGGAAGGAGAAGAAGGCAGTAGAAGAGGGGCCTGGCAGGGATGCTGAACGAATAAACTGGGCTTTCATCTTAGAGTCTGATCCGTTTCTGAACCCCGATGAGAAAGGTCATGAATTTTAAAATGTGTCTCTCCAGCAGACAGCTCCAGTCATGAAACCGGCACTCTCCACAGGGCCTAGATGACTGGGAGAGACTTGAGACTGAGACAGATAGGAGGTTAGGAAAGTCAGGGTTAAGCGGACCCAGGGCTCTGCAGAATAAAGGGATTTGCCATTTGGACGGGAGACCTATGCTCCTAGGCAGAGTCGCTACATTCGGGTGGCTGGCTGGTCTTGCTTCTCCCCCTGCTCGTTCTACTCTCTATTCTTTGTCTTTTCCTCTGCCTCTGACATCTACTGAGAACTTGACTGAGCATGTCTTAATGAGAGATCTAGTTGATTGTGTCATTTGCATTTCTATATAGCCACCTAGTACTTCTGTCTTCCAAAGGCAGCAGCCCTGGCCAGGGCCACCCACACCCACATCAGCTGCGCTAATTGTCGGGTTACAGGCAACTGTTCAAATCAAAGCGTTCCCTTCAACATCAAGGGACTTGAAATGTATTGGGGAAAGAAATATCCTCAGAAAGGGGTTAGGACTGAGGGAGACAGACAGAGAGAGAGAGAGAGAGAGAGAGAGAGAGAGAGAGAGAGAGAGAGAGAGAGAGACAGAGACAGAGAGAGAGAGAGAGACAGAGAGAGAGAGAGAGAGAGAGACAGAGACAGACAGAGACAGACAGAGACAGACAGAGAGACAGAGAAAGACAGAGAGACAGAGACAGAGAAAGACAGACAGAGACAGAGAGGGATAGAGAGAGAGAGAGAGAGAGAGAGAGAGAGAGAGAGAGAGAGAGAGACAGAGACAGAGGGAGAGAGAGACAGGGAGAGACAGAGAGACAGAGAGAGACAGTGAGAGAGAACAGAATCTTTGAGAGATGCTGTGAATGTTCTGGCTTCTGTGATTCATTTTCAGACTTGGCCAATGTGGGAATTTGTTTTGTTCAGCTACACTTATTTGTTACAAGGGTTTTGTTTTCCTTTTTAAATTTTTCTTTGTCAGTTGGGGGGTTGGGGGAGAGTTTGAAGGAAGAAAAAGTGAATGCTTGTTAATTGAAAATAAAATAAATTTTTTAAAAAAACTGCTGGCTGTGGGAAACTATATTAGCACAATAAACTGAGCCTGGGACCATCAAATTCAGACTGGAATAAGGATCAAAGGTCCTCACTTTTGGTCCCAGTTCAACTGCTGCATAGTTTTAGAACCTTGCATGAATCACTTTACCTCTGTGAGACTCAGTTTCTTTATTTTTCAAACGAGTATAATAATACCCTCCATGACTATCTGGCAAAGTTTTAGAGGATCACAGAGTTAGGAATGAAAGGGATCTAAGAGGGCCACTGGCTCCAACCCACTCAACATCAGAGAAAGGTAAGGGTCACACAGTTAGGGAGTATCTGAGGCAGAATTTGAATCCAGGTCTAATAAATGCCATGTCCAGCACCCTATATACTCTGCCATAGGATTGCTGTGAGCGTCAAACCAGATCAAATAGACAAAAGTGCTTTATATACCCTAAAGCACTATACAAAACTGAAGGATTTCTCTGTCTCTCCAGTTTGTTTCCTCCTTACCATTTTCACTGCCTATACCTGAATCTAAACTTTCCAGTCTTTCTTTAGCTCTTGCCTGAACTATAGCAATAACCTGAATAACCTGAAGGTCTCTCCACCTCCAGCTTCTCCCTTCAATTCATAGGTCATAGGCATTGGCAGTGGAACGCCGTAGAAAGTGTGTTGAATTTGTATTTGGAGGCATTGAATTTGAATCTCACCTCTGCCAGTGTTCATGGGCCTCTCTCACCTGTAAAATGGGAGGATTGGACTAGATGGAGTTTGAGGAACTCTCCTGTGGTCCTATAATGTCACCATCTTCTACTGAAGCTCCTTTTGCCAAAATGCTTAGCCTTCTGTGCAAGGCCCTCCACAATCTGGCTCCAGTCTTTTTCCAACCTCAGACAGTACAACCTCTCTTCAAGTACTGTCTATGCAAGCCAAATTGGATGATTCACCATCTCTTGAACTCATCCCACGCTCTTGCTCATGCTGTTTACGAAGCCAGAAATGCTGCTTCTCTTTTATGCATACCGACTTCTCACCAGTCCTTTACAATCCAGTTCAAATATAACTTTCCTTCAGAAAGCTTTGCCTGACTTCAACAGTTGGAATTGATTAAGCTATCTCACCTGATCTTAAAGCACTTAATATATTCCTTTAATGCTTGCCATACTCCAACTTTTATTAGAGTTAACCTGACCTCCTCCCCCCTCTCCATACTATGATGTTAACCTTCTTGAAGTCAGGACTATATTTTATTTACCTTTGTGTTCCTGGGTTATAGCAAAATGGCTTACCCAAAGTAGACACTTAATGTTTTTTGAATAAATGCGTTAGTTGTAATTATTAAGATTATTCAATTCAGCAAACATTTATAACTGCTCTTATAACTGGATGCTGAGAATTAGAAGATGAAAAATTACATACTTCCTGTCCTTAAGGACCTTACAGTCTAGCAGAGGAGATAAGACATGTATAAAAATAACTGCAATAAAAGAAAATAATTTAGTGCACAAGAGAGGTTAAACTGAGTGGGCCAAGAGGTTCAAGGAGGGAGGGATAATTTTTAGCCTGGATGATGAGGGAAGTTTCTTGGAGGAGGTGACACCTGAACTGGGCCCTGATGGTAAAGAATGATGTTCATAGGCAGAGATGTGTATGTAAACTATTGTCAGTAGAGTCAGGGAAAGAGAGAAAAAGATCAGAAAACAGTAAATAGTCTAGTTTGCCTGGATCATATCATGGATGAAGGGCAGAGTTGGTTGGAGTCAGGTTGGAGCCTTGGATCATAATCTTTTATTTTTTTATCTTTTTTTGGCCTGTAAGTAATGGGGAACAGGTTTTAAGGAGGAAAACTGTGTCATCAGATCTTTGTATGAGAAAGATTACTCAAGTAGTGGAATAAGGATGGACTGCAGAGGGGAGACATTAGAGACAGGGCGATCAGTTAAGAGGCAGCCATTACAACAATCCAGGTGAGAGGTGACAAAATCCTGACTTAGGGTGGTGGCAATGTGATTTTGGGGGTGAGAGAGGGGCAAATGAATGCAAGAGGCATCCATTCGCAATGTCAGATGCTTCATAAAGGTCAGAGAGGGTGAGGACCAGAGATCCTAAGAGAACAAAGAGAAAAGAGCTAGAGGTTGGCCCAATGGAATTGGGCAACTAGGAGGTCACTTGAGACACAGAAGAGGGAACTTTCATTATGGTGGTGGGGTGAGTAGCCAAATTGCAAAGAGTTGTGGAATGTGTGGAATAGGAGAGGCAATCAATGTAGACTGCTCTTTCTAGAAGTTTATCAGAGAGAATGATTAGACAATAGCTTGAAGGGGACAGAAGAGTTGAGATTGTGAGCTTAATTCTTTCAGGGTCTTTGGTGTATGAGTTTCAGTTCAACTCAGCAAATGTCTATTAAGCACCTGCTCTGTGGAGAAAGAATATGGTGATCGTAGCTGGGAGATAAGCAAAGTTTAAGTAAGATACAGTCCCGTTTTGCATGACTTTACAATCTATAAGTGAGATAAGGAACAAATACAGATAATTAAAACACACAATATTATATATGTAAGTGCATTAGAGGCAAAGAACAGAATGCTATCTGAGGTCCAAGTAGGAAGGTTATTTCGGGGTGGGGGGTGGGTCAGGTAAGGCTCCATAAAGGAGATAGCATTTGACTTTGGCCTTTTGAAGAGGGGGATGGATCATATTCCCAATATAAGGAACAGTGTGAACAAAGGTATAGAGACCGAAAAGTATGTTTGGGGGACAGAGTACAGTCCAATTTGCATAGATTGTAGAGTTCATGGACGGAAGTATTAAGAGACATGGCTGAAAAGGAAATGTGGCACCAGATTATACAAGGCCTTGAATGACAGACAAAGGACTTTGAACTGTATTCAGTGGGAAAGAAGGATCCACTGAAGATTTCTAAGCAGAGGAGTCATATGACCAAGTCTGTGCATAAGGAATAATAAGTGACATACATTGTATAGTGCCTTAAGGCTTATAAAATGTTTTATATACATTATTTTTGCTTGAGTCTCACAACAATCTTGTGAGTTAGATATTACAGGTAATTATTATCCCCATTTTTTACAGATTGGGCAAACTGAGGTTTTTATAGTTTAATTGGCTTGCCAATGCTCACATAGCTAATAAGAGTCAGAGATGGAATTTGAACTTTCGGGGTTCAACTGAGATAATATTTGTAAAATGCTTAGCACAGCGCCTGGTATGTACTAGGTATTTAATAAATGCTTGTGTCTTTCCTTTCCTTCCTACCTGACTCCCCTGTCCATCACTCTTACCATACATCATGCTGGAGGGAAGTCACTGAATATAGGAATATTAGTTGAGAGCTATTGCAATAGTTTAGGTGAGTGGTAATAAAGGTTTGTATTAAGGGGTTTAGAGTGGGAATTAAGAAGGGGGGCAAATCCTGCTGTATACTGTGTCAAGGTTACTGGTATGGATAGAAGTGATTAATGCACAGAATTCTAGAGTTGAAAGAGAACTGAAGGCCATCTAATCTAACCCCTGGCCCAATAAATAAACCTCTTCCACAATGGTCCTGACAAACTGTCCACCATTTAAACACCTCTATTGACAAGGAGCACAATGATGAGGCAAGCATTGTCCTTGCAATCTGGTTAGAGGAATAGGTGTGCACAGTTCTACACGTGTATTTCCTTGCCAAATTGCCTGTGGGCTTTCGCAAATCAAATCCTCTTTTAAAGAATGTAAAAATAACCCCGTAGAATCATTCCCCAGTTCATCTATTTTGCCAATTTAGCATTTTGGGATACCAAGTTTTCTTAAAATGGGGACACTCTAGTAACTAAAATATCATTGCCCACTTCTCTGGGAATAGAAATTACCCAAGAATAAATGAAAGCCTCACCAAACACAGTTTATTATATATACTGTGAGTCAGAAGAACTGTAGATTGTGTCATTTGGAAGAGGGATGTCATATATGGCTCCCAAACAACTCTCGGGGCTATCCTGATTGGGTCTCGGGGAGATACAAGTGGAAACCTTCTTCTTTCCCTCCCCTCACCTTGCTCCATGCCATGCTCTTGTTATGCACATCCTACTACAACTGTGGAATAGTGGGATCTTTCCTGTACCAGGTGAAGAGGCCTGTCTACCTTCTCTCCCACATAAAGACTGCTTAAGTCAGGGTTTTCTTTTTACTCCCTACCCCAGAAGGTTTTCTCCTTGACTACTTAAGCTTTTGGGAGAGGGTTATGAAATGAGTTTACCCTCAGGCAAGGTCTCATGTCCATTGCTAGGTCATCAGTCATCTTTTGCCCCATAGAATGAGTGTTCTCCAAGGCACTGCCTTAGGTTTTCTATTCTCTTCTTCCTTCTCCCCCCACCCCCTCTCTCGCTTTCTTGCTCTCTCTCCCTGTCTCTGTCTCTCTCTCTCCTCTTTACTCTCCCTTCTCTCCCTTCCTCCTTTTCTCTTGCTCCCCTCCCTTATTATCAGTTCCCATGGGTTCAGGTTGTTGTTGTTTGACCTTCATTCTTGAAGAAGACCATCACATCAGGGAGGTGATGCCATGACATGCAAGTGAATTGGGTTTAAGTGAAGAAGGACTATGCAAAGTCACCAGCCTCACTCTCTCCTCTGGAGGCATCTGGGTTCAGTGACCAGATGTGGATCAGGAAGACTGAGACTGTAGATGGCCCCAGATACAGTGGCAGACCTTGGAGTTTGTTTGAGGCAATGCCCATTCAGTGATTAAGGCTAGGTAAGAAATGAGGCAGAGAATGGCCTCTTTTACCTAGTTAAAAAAAAATTAAGTCTGAGAGGGCAAGATCCTCAGGGTTTCTGACCAAAACAGAAACAATTGCTATTTACATTTGCTCTGAGCCAATCAGGGCCCAAACAATGACTGACCAAGTGGGGCTTGCCTATGGGTCCTCTGAAAGATATCTTGGGGTTTATAGGCTCAATTTTTTTTTCTTAAGGACCATGCCTTAAACTCAAATCACTCTGGCTCTCATGCGTTCAGGTATCATCTATGCAGATGATACACACATATGTATATATCCATATATATCCATATATGTGTGTATATATATGTATAGCCTTAATTTCTCTCCTGAGTTCTATCCCTATATCACAGCTGCCTGCAAAAAATCACCAGCTGGATGTTCTATAGGCATCTCAAGCTCCACATGTCCTATGTAGAACCTTCCCTGCTAGATCTGCTTCTGTTTCTATTGTGGTCAGCATCCTAGCTAAAATTTGAACTGAAGTCCCCTGACTCCCAACCTATTGCTCTTTCCGCTTGTAAACAAGGAAACAGTGGGAATAGTTTAGACACAAGACCCACAGTGATGGGAACAAGGAATTCCTGCTGCACTCTGCCCTGGTCAAACCACATTTGGATTATTGCATTCATTTTTGGAAACTCCATTTTAGAAAGGATGTTGCCAAACTGTAGAGAGTCTAAGACGAGGGAGACCAGAGTAAGGATGGGACTGGAAACCATGCCACATGAGGCTAGGTTGGGATTCTACGACTGTAACTGGCCATTTTGCAGATTGGCCGAGCAAACCCCAAATGGGGTCAGGAAGAGTCAGACACAACTGAGACAAATGAACAACAACAAATAAGAAAAAAGGCAATGTATTGAAGGGAAGGACTGAGGGAGAAAGATTTAAGCAGGCCTTGAGAAAAACCTGGACACATTTAGGTGAGTTAAGTGATAATCACAGAGCAATTTGGAGCTGGTATGTGTGTGTGTGTGTGTGTGTGTGTGTGTGTGTGTGTGTGTGTGTGCACTAATTATTTGGCTTTGTTTGGCACTGCCCCACCCCTTACCCTTACTTCCCTCTACCTCCAGTACCTTTAGTTCCCTATCATGTCCAGCCCCAAACAATTCACTTTGAAGTGAATGGGAGAGAAGACTGAAGCCAGTCAATTATTAACTCTGATCATTACAGGGTGGTGAAATCAAGATAACATGGACTCAAAGCTGTTCCCAGCCTGTGATCTCAGATTCTCTGTTGACACCAGCATTGCAAAGCTGGTTTCCCTGCACCAAATTTGGCTTAGCCTCCTGAAACATCCTGGACCTTCTATTCTCCTACTGGGTGTATCAGGTGGCACATCTTTCTTTCCTTTCTAGGATACAACTTATGGCTCTTCCTCATTCTCCATCCTTTCTCAGCTCTGTTCTTAGCAATTCCATTTTTCTCCAACTTAATGCCTTCCTTCTCTCATGCTTTCTGGTGAGGCACCTCAATCCCAGCCCAAATTCATAGGATTCATACACTAGTGCTGGAATGGACCACAGAAGCCAGTTGGTCCACTTCCTTCAATTTACTGAAGCTCAAAGGAGGTTAATCAACTCGTCCAAACCTGTGCATCTAGTAGGTATCAGAAGAGGGATTTGAACCCAGGTCTTCTGACTCGAATCGGTGCTCTTTCCATTTTATCATGAATGACATCGTATTACTAGATCACAATGTCGTAGTATAATAGATAGGAATCTCAGAGACCATCTAGTTTAACTCCCATTATTTTAAGATGAAAAAACAGGCTCAGGGAAGTGGTGACTTGACCAAGGTCACATGGGCAGGGAGTGTCACAAGTGAGATTTGAATCCAGGTTTTTTAGCTTCAGAGTCAGTGCTCACATACATGTTGTCCTAACTCTAAATTATTCCTTGTTACAATTGATGACTCTTTCCCCAGGAAGCAGAATGTCTGGTAAAATGGAGATCAATTTTCCCTTTGCCGGCTCAACACACTCAAAATGAAAAAGGTACTTTCCTAATTTGGTCTTCAAATTCTTTGTATCCTGAATTTGAGGGGCTCCCTATTTCCAGTAACACCAGCCTCTTTTTGCTTCCTTGAACACAACACTGGCCGTTTCTGGTCTCTTTGTTTTTCCAATGGCTGTCTACAATGCTTCCACCTTTTAGAATACCTTAATTCCTTCAAGATGAGGATCAAATCTCTCCTACCCCAAGAGTTTTTTCTTGGTCTCCCCAACTACCAATGCCTTCCCCTCTTGTAATCTATATATCTATATCTATATCTGTATCTATATATATCCTCTTCATACAAGATAACTTGGGAGTAAGGGCAGACAATAGCAGCTGAGGGGAGGTATGGATATGGAAGGGATTCCTATACAAGGTGGTACTTTAAATGAGCTTTGAAGGAAGCTGCGAATTCTAAGAGGAGGGGGTGAAGAAGGATTACGATACAGACACAGGCGATATCCTGTGCAAAGATACGGAGATGGGAGATGAAGTGCCACGTGTGAAGAACAGCAAGAACGCTGATTTCTCTGGACTAAAGTATTTATGAAGGAGAGTAATGTATAATAAAGCTGAAAAGGATGGTGCCAGGCTGTAAAGGGCTTTAAATACCACGTCTCCAAGGTCTCAGCGGAGACAGATGCAAGAAGATGGCATCCTCCTTCAATAATACCTAGCATTTACATAGCACTTTAAGATTCTTAAAGTGATTTACAAATATTATCTCATTGAGTCCTTACCACAACGCTGGGAGGTTGGTACAATAATTATCCCGATTTTACAGCTGAGGAAACTGACTTGTTAAGAGGTTAAGTGACTTGCCCAAGGTCTTGCAACTAGCTGTCTGAGGTCAAGCTTTGAACTCCTGGTTTTCTGGGCTCAGGGTCTAGTGCGCTGGAAATAGAAATGCAAGTGGAAAGTCTGCCCTCAAGAAGCTTATATTCTAATGGGGCAAGGCAACATGAAGAAACCTCAAAAGTCAGAGGTAGGAAGGGAGAGGGTACTCTCATTAGGGCATGTTGGAGAAAGTCTGGAGACAGGTGTGGAGCCTAGAGAGGAGGGAAAGCATGGCTGTCTTGGGCATTTTCCTTAAGATGGAAGACCTATAGGTATCAAATGGACATAGTGGACCCAAGATATTATGCATTTCAATTCTTCCTTTATAGGGATGAGAAAACCAAGGCCCAGAGAGGTTGTGACTTGCCTAAGGGAACAGGTGATTAGTGACCAAACCAGGACTAGAATCCAGTTCAATGCTTTCCTTTTGAAAGATCATACAGATATCGAATTTATAAGAGCTAATCCAGGAGACAGAGGCTAACCGTAAGTAATAGAGGAAGTGAATGGAAACCAAAGAAGGGCTAGAGAAAACAGGGATAAATGAAAAATGGTAGATGATATATGCAAATCAAATCTGTTTCATGAAATACCAGTACATTACAATCAAAATCTCTGGATTTCCATGACCCACCTACAATTTTTTAAAAATCCAATACGCTGCAGAGATTTGAGTACTACCTTTGGAGTCCATTGTGATGGGATTTGACCTGCAGCAAAGGAAATGAAAGAGAATGTGTATAAGGGACAATATTAATGGGAGGAAATGTGAGGGGAGTTGCAGGAGGGAGGTATGGATTAGTGGGGGCTTTCAGAGGAATAGGTGGGGGTAGAATTAAGAATAGGAGGAAAAAAGTATGGGCCAAGAAGGAAATAAGAGATAAAAAAAAATGAAGAGTGAGAGCAGGAAGAAAGGGAGTTAAATGATAGCATTTCCTTAAGCACCCCTCAGAGTAGACTAATTTACATAATTAAAATCCAAATAAGTAGGATGGTGAATAGTGGGTGAAATGACAGATAGAGTAGCAGAGACTGAGAGGAAGGAAGAAATAAAAGGAAAGCTGAGGAAGAGACATAAAGCAATGTTTATATCAGAATGAAGAAGACCAAGTAGATATCGGGGATGAGATGGAGAAAAGAAGTGAATGTGAAAGGGATGGGGAAGGGAGGCTAGAGTATGTTAGAAATGAAGGAAAGGGTGGGCAGAAAAGTTGGCTAGAAACAAGATAAGCAAAATCAAGAGAAAAATGAGACTTTTATTTTGTCGTATTTTTTATTTTACAGAAATCTCAGTCTAAATTGTTTAGAGGGTTAGTTCCTCAACCGTAAGTACAATGGAAAGCTGGTATATGAAAATGGCAGACAGCTAAAGACAGGAAATACTGCAGAGAAACTCTGCAGCTCCTACACAAGGGGAGGGAGTAAAGAGGTGGATAATAATATACTGTAGAGATAAATTAATAATACTAAGCTACCTCACCAGGGTGTTATGAGTGTTAATTAATTAATTATTGTTTGCAAAGCACTTTGAAGGTGGAAAGCGCTCTATAATTATTATGAATAAAATGTCAGAGATAATATTCTAGCAGAATGCAATGACCTCATCAGAGTCCCATTTGCATTGCATAAGGTAATGCTTTGATTCAGGGATTTGCTTGCCAAAGGGAAAACCTGCAGAGGACAACAGATGCCCATCTACACCCCCCACTTTCTCCTTGCTGTTGTCTCTCCTTTAAACCCCAAAGCTATGGTCTCAGTATTCTTGGCAGCAGTTCCATGAGAAACAGTGTGAAATAATATTTTCATGAAGCTTTAAGATATGTATGTAGGAAGCTTTAAGATGGGATTTTTAAGGTGGAAACAAATCGAATTCTAATGGTCTTGTAGACTCATGGAATTCTGCTGAGTATTTTCCGATCTTGCAAAGACCTTCCTAACTGGTTCTGATGAGGTCCTAGATTAGAGCTAGAGTAAGAATCCAAAAGAATGGGCAAGGAGTACATTTGCTATTTAGGAGAATGAAGATGGGGGATATGTAGGAAGGAAGGGAAAAGAGATAGAGATTTTGAGATCAGGGAGGCTGAGAGTGATTTGGGAGAAAGGTGGGAACTAGGTGCTTGAGGATGGTACAGAAATAATGTGGTTGCAATGCCATTTTAAGGGTACTGATTGGAGCTTAGAATAAATGTTGAGAGTCTTTTTATTTTAGAGAAGAGATTCTTAACCTTTTTATGTCACAGACCTCTTTGGAAGTTTTGTAAAACATTTGGGCCTCTTCTCAGAATAGTGTTTTTATTTTTTTTTCACCTTTTTTTTCTAATTAAAGGGGCCATGCCTTGACTCCCTTTTTTTTGAGGGGGGAAGGCAGGGCAATTGGGGTTAAGTGACTTGCCCAAGGTCACACAGCTGATACGTGTGTCCAGTGTCTGAGGTCGCATTTGAACTTGGGTCCTCCTGACTTCAGGGCTGGTGTTCTACTCACTGGGCCACCTAGCTGCAGCAGAATAGTGTTTTTAAATGCATAAAATAAAATCCATAGGATAATGAAGGGAACTAATTATATTGAAAAAGATTTATTTTTTTCCATCTAGGTTCATGGATCCCTTGAAATCTAGTTACAGATCCCTTCAGTGTCTTGGGACACCAGATCAACAATCCCTGATTTAGAGATAGTCAGACTCCTTTGGTCCATGGATTACTTTGTGGGTTCAAACATTCTTCCCAGCCCCCCTTCCACAAGGGAAAATAATAACCATTCCTGCTTGCTAACTGCTATACAAGAATAAAAGCAAAACAAAACCCCCAGTGTACCTAATGGCTTCCTATTAGGCAGCAGATTTCTCGTTTGGATTTGACAGTCAACCCCAAAGAGCTAACACCAAAGCAAATTATTAATTTATGCCTGAAACAATAACATTAATTGAGCTTTTTACCAGCCATAGTACTAGCTGGAAAACTGTTCTGTTATAGACCATATACATTGGGGACAAATGGGATGAGGCCAAGGATTAGTTAGGAAGGAAAGGATAATGATAGAGGGGAAGAAAGAATTGACATTTGGCAGGGAGAGAAAAAAAGGCTGAATGTTTTCAATAGGGACAGAATGGGGATGGTAGTGGTTAGAAGCGTATGGATTAGGCCCAGACTGATGTTATACCTCCTTGAAGACTGTTAGTGAAGGAAATACCACAGCTACTAAATACAGTAGATGAAAGGCCAGGGTGAATGTTATACTCTCTGCACTTCCCTTCTCTGCTCCCCAGTCCACCCTTCACAGTTGATCTCCTATCCCCAGCCCCAGGCGTCTGGAAGCTCAGGGCCTGAAAAGGAAGCCCTCTCCGGCTTCTCTAGGGAGCTTTTTGCTTTCTTTTCTCCTGCCCAGATGCGGCCTGGGGTCATGGTGAGAGGTGGTTGCTACCTTCACCTGTTCTCCATGGCATTCTCCTGTTACATTTAGTTAATGTGGAGTGAGTTCTCACAACATGTGATACTTGTGCAGAGTGGAAAATTAGACCTAATTCTTGTCAGAGCTTAAATCAGGTGGCTGTGTTGAGAAACTTGGTGTTGCTGGAAGTCTGAGTGGCAGAGGATCTGGCTCTGAGCCTCGGTCTGGCTACTTAACTTGGGCAAATCACTTAACCCTGATGGGCCTCAGTTTCTGTATCTGTAAATGAGAGTAATTAAATTGTCAATGCCTCTGCCACAGGGGCATTGTGAGGGAAGAGTGTTGGAAGCCTCAAAGCACTATGGAAACATGAATTACCATTTTGCCTGGGTATATGAATAAGGCAGTAGTGGATTGAGGGCTGGATTGTGAGTCAGATAACTAGGGTTAAATCTTGATTCTGCCACTTTCTCTTGGTGTGACCTTGGGCGAGTCACTTATCCTTTCTGAGACTCAGTTTCCTCAACTGTGAGATGAGAGAGTTGAATTAGATGACCTCTAAGGTTACTTTCAGGCAGCTAGGTGGAGCAGTAAATAGGGCACTGGGCCGGGAGTCAGGAAGACTTGAGTTCAAATCCAACCTCAGACACTTACTAGCTGTGTGACTCTGGGCAAGTCACTTAACTCTGTTTGCCTCCGTTTCCTCATCTATAAAATGGGCTAGAGAAGGAAATGGCAAATCACTCTAGTATCTTTGCCAAGAAAACCCCAAATGGGGTCAGGAGGAGTTGGACATAACTGAAGAATGACAAGGTCACTTCCAGCTCTAAACCTATGAACTCTATAAGGCTGTGCTACCTTTGGCTAATATAGTCTGAGTAGGGGTGGCAGAAGGAGGGGGCACGATTATTTTATCTCTTCATCTAAACCCTGGCCTCTGTATTATGTTGTTAATCTGCTGCTGCAGAGAACAGATTTATTCTTTATTTCTAGCCAATGACCTATTCCTTGAAAATCCTCCCTGGAGTCAGAAGAGCAGAGTTCAAATCCTTTTTCTGATGCCTGTTACCTTGGGTGCTTAACCTCTGAGGCCTCAGTTTCCCTATCTATAAAGTGAGAGAGTTGGGCTAAACGGCCTCTGAGGTCACTTCTAGCTGATCCTTTTGGTTTAATGAGGCATCTTAAGGGGGCAAGGGTGGGGAACCTGCAGCCTCGAGGCAACATGTGGCCCTCTAGGTCCTCAAGTGCGGCCCTTTGACTGAATCCAAACTTCACAGAACAAATCCCCTCTAGGTCCTCAAGTGCAGCCCTTTGATGGAATCCAAACTTCACAGAACAAATCAGAGTTTGGATTTGGTCAAAGGGCCGCACTTGAGGACCTAGAGGGCCACATGTGGCCTCAAGGCCAAAGGTTCCCCACCCCTGGTTAGAGCACAGAGAGCAAGGATGTGCTAAAATGGGGGAATCCCTCAGTTTGGAGGTCTATATTTTCAAGAGGCCTTTGCCAAGTTTCTTCTGTCTTCCTCTTCCCTTCCCTTTCCCTCCCCCACCACCCCTGTTCTCCTGGCAGGGAACTGTGTGTGCATAAAGGGCTTTGAACAGGGACTTCAAAGAGAAATGGAACTCTGTTTTTCCAATAGGTTTATAAAGAGATTTTGATACAAGACAACAATACTTGTCAGCATTGCCCAGTTATCGCTCCTCACTTTGTAGTTTTATTAGGAAATAATTTCCCAGCCAGGGAGACTCCTGGTGTGCCTCGTTTCTCTGTTTTCGATTGGATCTGCCCCCCACCTCCACTCCCCCTCAAAAGGCTGGCCCTGATGGTGCCGTTCTGCCAGTTGGGGGCTAGGAGAAAGACGTCGTGGAAAAGGACTTGCTGGGTTGCTCAGCAGCCAATTTACCATCTGCCCCACCCCTCCCCCTACCCCCACATTGTAGCAAAAATGCAATTTGTTTGACCTCTTGGGATGTTTAAAATCCCTGCTTCTAAAGTGCCTTTAAAAAGGGGATGGGGTGGAGAGAAAGTGGGGGGGAAGGGAAGACTGTGGCCAGAAAATAAAAGAACCTATTAAGCTCTTTCACCCTGTATCTTAGGCAGCATCCTAGGCCTGCAGTGAATCCCTAGAGGATTCCCAGTAGATTAAAAATAAGCCTAGTCCGACAGCAGAGTAAAATACAATCCCTCTTATAAAGGCAATGCTCATCCTTTGGAGGTAAATGATTCTTCTTGGGAGGCCAGAAGGCTGCCTCAGAGAGGTGGGTTTTATTGTTTTATTTCTGCAAAAAGATACTTATTCTCACCTGTAGAAAATAGCAGTGCTAAGAAGAAACCGAATATATCTCTAGTTGGACTTTCTCTTTTTACAGAAGAGGAAACTGAGTAGGCACAAGCGAAGGGACTTGTCTGAGCAGATGAGTAGCAGAGTCAGGGTTAGCTCCTGGGTCTCCTTGACTGAGACCAGGGAGAATTGCTCCGAGCAGAATGTGATGTGTTTGCCATATTTCTGAGCCGAAGCCCGTTGGGGCTGGGGAAGAGGAGGAGAGGGGAGACAATGCCAGGTAGGACCAGCTCTGCTTCAAGGAGCAAGGAAATCCTACATGTCCTAGCTTATGCTTGGAAAATCTTGAGGCTGGAGCAAACGTGGAATGGTAGAAGGAGCACTGATCTTGGAGTCACCTGGGTTTGAATCCTAATTGTGATACTTGCTGGCTGTGTGACCTTGTCTTACTGTTATTAAAAAAAGTGCTTTGCAAAAATTAGCGTTCTGTGGAAATGTGAGTTGTTATTAAATAAATGTGGGTTGTTATTGATTTGGGATCTCTTAGCTACTATTTGAGAGGGGTATGTTTAGTTGAGGATGACTGTATCATCCTGTCATTACACAGTGCCTGGAGTCAGGAAGATCTGAGTTCAAATTCAGCCTTAGACACTTACTTGCTGTGTGATCCTGGGCAAGTCACTTAACACTGAATGACTCAGTTTCCTCATTTGGATAATGTCCTGGAGAAGGACATGACAAACCACTCCAGTATTTTTGCCAAGAAAATTCCAAATGGGGTCACAAAGAGTTTGACATGACTGAAATGACTGAACAAAGCTGAACAAATTCATAGAATCATAGAGCTGCAAGGGACTTTGTGCATCACCTTTAATTTACTGACCAGAAAATAGGCCTAGAGAGATTAAGTGACTTTCCCATGGAAATATAGGAAGAAAACCAGAATTTGAACACAGGTCCTCTGATAATCTTTCCACTGCACTTTGATCCCCAGCAGATATAGAACTGAACCCCTTCCCCAGGATCCTTAAGTCTTGAAGGGACTTGGGGTTAATCTGTCTTTCATTATTCCCCAGGTGGGCAATCACCAGTTGTCTTAACTTCTGTCTTGCCACTGGACCCTGATGAATCTGGAGGAGAAAGTGAGACTGATCTTTGCTTAGCTCTGCCTCACTTAAATCCAGTTCAGGCACGTGTCAAGATGTCAGCCTCACGATGTCATTGGTTCTCTTTGAGAACAAAGGATGAACGACAATAACAAACTACTCTCCACGTTCCCCCTATAACTGCCCCTCAGCCTCATCCCCATTCCCCTTCATTGCCCCATCATGACTTGTTGAAATTTCATAAGTAATCATAATTGTTGGAGGGGGTGTGGGAGGACAGACACATTGATACGCTATTATTGGAACTGTGAGTTGGTCCAGCTTTTCTGGAAAGTAATTGGAGACTATGCTCTCAAAGTATCTAAAGTGTAAAAATATCCTTTGACTCAGGGATACCACTGCTAGGCACACCCCACCCCCTACCTAAGAAGTCAAAGCCAAAGTGAAAGGATGCAAATGTAGAGAAATGTTTGTAGGCACACTTGTTTTTTTTTTTTTTTTGTAGCAAAAAAAAGCAACTAGAAACAAAGCAAGGGCCTATCAGGAAATGGATGAACAAAATGGGGTATGTGACTGTAATATAATCTTATTGCTGTTAGAAATGACAACTATGACTAACTCAGAGGAACCCAGGAGGATTTGTATGGACTAATGTAGACTGAAGTTAAGCAGAAGCCAGAGAATAATTTACAATTTGGCCAAAATAATGGAAATGGGAAAGACCATTAAACTCTGATCAATCTAGTGAATAAGAGACATTTTCACAAGTGGCCAATGTGTTGAATTGTTTTGCTTCACTATACTATGATACGTGGGAAGGCTTCTATTACAGGAGAGACTAAGTCTATAGAGATAGTGGGAGGCAGAGGGAAAGAAAGAGCCCCAATAAAACATTTAAAACATATATGGTATAAAACAAAAAGAAATTCAAAAGGGGAGACAAACTAAGCAATTTTATTATGACCATGTTAAGTTTAATATGCACTTAAAAACTCCAAATTATATATACAACAAGTTCATAGTTCCTTATACCTACAGCACTCAGTATTCCCAGGAAATCTCCCACCCAAACACTAACCAGGCCCGATCCTACTTAGCTTCTGAGATCAGAGACATTCAGGGTGGTATGGCCATAGACACTGAATGGGTGGTACCTCACTCCAAGTGAGTACCTCAAAAGGCCTTAGCCTAAAAGGGCCAGGGTCTCCCAATGCATCCTGGGCCATCTCCAGTCATTCTGATGAATATCTGGTCACTAGACCCAGATGGCTCTGGAGGAGAAAGTGAGGCTGGTGACCTTGCACTGCCCTCCCTCACTCAAATCAAAGTCAACTGCAAGTCATGTCATCATTTCCCTGATGCCATGGTCCTCTTCGAAAATGAAGGACAAACGCAAATTCCATATACAATCCCTTCTTTTGTCCTGTGTAGACTGAAATGTCCATGTTTGCTGATGATTGTCAAATGTGCAGTAGAAATAAATGGAAATTAAATAAATTAGACAGTAGTCTGATTCAAATAAATAAATTTAATCCCACCCAGAACTTAGCACAAGTTTCTACATATAGTAGGTGCTATATGTAGAAATTAATTTGAATAATAGTGAGTTCTAGCTGGAATGTAAGCTCTGTGGCAAGAAATACAGTTTTTTTTTCCTTTTGTTTTGCATTTCCCCATACACCAGACCTCAGGAATACGCAAATCAGCTTACTCTTCTCATATCCCTATTAGTCACCACCTACAATAAAGATCAGGGTTCTTATTCTCACTGCAAAGATAGGGGAACAGAGACTGAACAAGTTTGTGGTTTCTTTTCCTGAAGTCATAGTGAGAGACTCTATCACTCAGCATTTCCTAGTTTCCAGATCCTTGTGCACGAAACACAGTCTCATATTAACTGTTAACACGAACATAGATAGCACTGTGAGGTTTACAGATCTCTTTATGAACATCCTAGAACCACAGTAGCATAGATTCATCCATCTAGAGCTCAAAGGCCATCTAACTCAACCTCCTCTTTTTACAGAGGAGGAATCTGAGACCCCAACAGGTTAAGTGGCTTGTCAAAGGTCATGTGGGAAGTTGGTATCAGAATCAGAAAGCAAAGCCAGGTTTTTTTTTTATTTTAAATGCGCCGTCCTCCATATCCTGTGCCCTCCCTTCAGAACAATTTTGTTAAGTAGGTAGTATGAGTGTTTTATAGGTGAGGAAACTGAGTCTTAGATTACTTAACTTTGGGGCAGCTAGGTGGTGCAGTGAGTAGAGCACCGGCCCTGGAGTCAGGAGGACCTGAGTTCAAATGCGGCGTCAGACACTTGACATACTTACTAGCTGTATTACCTTGGGCAAGTCACTTAACCCCAATTGCCCTGCCATCCCCCAGCCAAAAAAAAAACCTATTACTTAGCTTTGCCCAAGATAGAGGCCAAGCTGTTATTCCACCTGAAGTCTTCTGACTCCAAAGCCAAAGTACATTTTACTACACTAATCAATTAGGTCCCTAGGCATTGGGGAAACAGATACAAAGAATGAAACAATCTCTACTCACAGAGAGCTCATGTTAGAGAGGAGAAGATAGTAAGTGCAGTCAGTTTTGCTTCCTAAAAATCACTATGCTATGCAAAATTGTGCAGGGTTATGGAGAAAATGAGGTAAGGGATGCAACACTCAAAAGCCTCAGCAGTGACACATTGAAAAATGATAGGAACCTAAAATAAACAGTAGCACAGCTTTATACATACATTTAATTTAATTTAATTTAAGCATTTAGCTTAAGAAATATATAAATACTTCAATAAATAGTGGTAGTGTCTCTCTGGGGCCTTGGGTTCTGCTTGGCTTGTGCCCAGGTTCCCACAGGGCCTGGACTGGCAAAGTCAAGGAGTTTTGGGCAATTCTGGGGGTCAGGGCCTCGGTCAGGGGTGGGGAAAGGTAGGGTAGAGGGTGAAGGCAGACCAGTCTTCCTCAGTCTGCAGCTCCTACTACACCTGTGAGATAAATAAACATGGCACAGTCAATAGGGCACTTGACCTTGAAAAAGACCCGGATTTTCCTTGTGGAAATGGGCATTGGAAGGGCTGTGGTTTGTAAGTTATTACATTGCGTCTGCTGCTCTGCCTCAGAATAAGATGCCCCTGCCAGGATAAGAGCATCACATCTTAAACTCACAGCCATACTGCTAACTCAAACTTTAACTTAAACCTCTCAGCCTCCTCTGCCTCCGACTGGAAGGCTAAAGGATAGGGTACGGAATTCCTGTCAATGTCTTCCTTTACAAAGGGCTTAAACTTCACTCACTCCACTTTATACCTGCTGCTTTGCCTGGTTTCAACTCCACAGAACAAGATGCCCCCACTCTGAGGACATTGTCTGGGTACCCTGTGGTGCCCCATCCTCCCCACCACCCTCCCTACCTTCTTTTGTATGTTGTCTCCTTAGTAAATTGTGAGTTCCTTCAGCACAGGGACTGTCTTTTCATTAATTATATTTCCAGCACTTAGCATGGTACCTGGTACACAGTAGGTGCTTAATAAATGTTTATTGGTTTGGATTGAACCGGTACAATTTTCTGTATTCTCTTGCTCTTTCTCCTAGGCAAAACCAGGTATAAGCAAACACAAAATTCCCATTATGCTTAAATCATTCCCTAATATATCAATCTTGTTGGAACATATTCATGTTTTCAAAACAATCATTATAGCAGAACTGACTGTATGTACAGACTAAGACAAACAAATCTGGCACTACACCAGAGCTGCCTCCCTGTGCTGCAGCGCTTAATATCAAGCCGTATTAAGCATTTTCTATTTCTAGGGAACTTTGCAAAAGTACCCTAATACTTAAAAGATATTATAACAAGCCTGTGGTTTAGGCAGGGGACAGAAAATAATAATAGCCCATTTTTCAATCAGACTACAAACTTCTCAAAGCATTTTTACATACATCTCAATCCTCACAAGATTCTATTTGATCCTTTGAGGTAGATGCTATTGCTATCATCCCCACTTTATAGAAATGAGGGAAACTGAGGCCGAGGGAGAGGAGGGGGGGAACAAAGCATTTATTAAGCACCTACTGTGTGCTAAGCTCTTTGCAACAATTATCTCATTTGAGCCGCATAACAACCCTGGGATGCAGGTGCTATTTTTATCCCCAGTTTACAGTTGAGGAAACTGAGGCAGAGAGTAAGTATCTGATGCTAGCTTTGAACTCGAAGAGGTTTGTAGACTTGCTAACAATAATAATAATAATTATTATTATAATAACTAGAATTTATATGACACTTTGAGGTTTGTAAAGCACTTTACACTTGTTAACTGGCTTGATTACACAGTTCTTGATCTGGTCTTTCCTGACTCCATATCCATTACTTTTTGCTCTATAATACCCGGTGGCCTTGATAAGGTCAGACTAGGCCAAGGGCTGCTGACTAGTTTCGTGGATGCCTTGTGAGAGGCATTGTTATTCAGCTGTTTCAGTCATGTCTGACACTTCCTGACCCCATCTGGGGTTTTCTTGGCAAACATACCGGAATGGTTTGCCATTTCCTTCTCCAGCTCATTTTACAGTTGAGGAAACTGAGGCAAACAGGAGTCAGTAACTTGCCTAGGCACACATCTGGTAAGTGTCTGAGGCTGGATTTGAACTCAAGTCCTCCCGACTGCAGGCCCAGCATCACCTAGATGCTCCTGTGGGAGGTACCCTGCCCTGTCAAAGATAGGAGAGGGAGCAGCGATGGCTAGCTAGTCCGAAAAATTCTACTTCACTGTCTGGCATTAAGGGGAATTTGCCTGAGCTGCTTTCAACCTTAGGGTAGGGAATATAATAGGATTCTTATTTGGTTAACTGGAGAAACTGAGCCATTAAGTGGTGCTGAGGCTTGGCAGGGGCCACACTTTGAGCTCGTGCATAGCTAGAGACTGGAGCTAGGTATCCTGCCTCCCTATTGGGCACACTGATCACCAATCCCCATGGTCTCCGCTGCTAATGAACAATGTGTTGGGATGTGCCACCGCTGAGATGGAGAACTGAGCATTTGAACTGTCAGGAACCATCAGTGGAGAGGCTACTGGTCCATGCTGAAGGCCCCCTGCAGAGACCGCCAAATGCAGCTAACACTATATGACACCTAGCAGCCGCCAACGTGAGGTTAGGGAAAAGAAAAGCTATTAGACCCTATTAGTGTAACATCTAGGCCAATAGTGTCATTAGGACTATAAATCCCAGCCCTCCCTTGCTCAAGGCCAGGTGTGGCTCCAAGGAAAATTATAAGCTGGGCAATATTTATCTTCAAAACCCCCTTTCCTCTTTGGCCACCATTACCTTCCCACCCCATGGTGTTCCTTCTGCTCCCCTAACTCTACAAGGATGTGCATTGCAATGCCCCTACTTGGGTTTGACTATCTAGGTAGCCCCCACATTCTGACGTTTAGACTTTCCTCCTGTTCCTTCCACTCCCTCTGTCCTATGCCCAGCTTTCCTAGGGCACTGATCTCTGCTAGGTGTGGGCTGGCTAATTTGATAAATGAATCTGTATGAAATAGACTTCAAGAAGGACCAGCCCACCAGATGCAGATGGAGGATTAGTGCCGGAATCAAATGAGATAATATTTGTAAAGTACTTAACACACTGCCTGGCACATAGTAGGTGCTTAATAAATGCTGTTCCTTTCCCTTCCCCTTCTCCAGGAAATGGTCTATGTGGCAAGGATCCAGATTAAGGTCCAGATAAAGAGGAAGTTTCATGTTGTAATGGCCTATGAGGCGAGGATCCAAATCAAGGTCCAGATGAAGAAGTTGCATGTTGGTGCCCCACTGTTGGATGGGAAGGCAAGACGATTGCCTAGGTTTCAGATGACCTCTGCTTGGATATAGGCGTAAGGGCTAAATCCAGAGGCTATTTCTTTCCTGCTTGATTCTCCATCTGTGGCAATAGCATTATTCAGTTTGGATCATTGACAGGTCCAAACTGGGAACTGAGGGCAGGTGGATCTGGGGTTACTGAGCTCCCTACAGAGGAGGGGGAGACTGTGGGTGCAGATGTGACATTAGGCCACTACAGAAATCTAGCCAGTAGCTAGATTGAAATATCATGCCTGGCCAGGGTGATGAGTGACGTAGAGTATAATCAAGGTATATTTTATATGACTCCCTAACATGGCTATTACATTCCACATACCTACATATGACCCATGCTTTTATATACATATGCAACTCTAATATCAATGGATCTAAATATGACCTATGTATCTTGGATAATCCAATCTAATCCAATCAACCCAATATGCATTGATTTAGCAAATGCCAAGCATAAAGCAATGTATTCTAGGTGCTAGGGTTGCAAAGGCAAAAGAAAAAACCAGTTCCTGCTCATAGAGCTCCCCTTTTGTCAGAGACATTGGTTACCCTACATCCAGTTTAAAGTGCAGTGGGAAAAGGCCCCCATCCTGATTTCTCCTTTGATGGCTAGTTCTGCTGACCTCTGCACTCACAGTAGAATGCCCAGCACGTGGGAACAGGCTACCCCTGCAACATCCAAGTTGATTTCCAATATCAGATTGGGTCACAATGACTCTACAAACTGGTGTCCTTCTCCAAGCACTTGTGTAGTCTGCCTTCATTCTGTACCAGCACCACCCCCCTCTCCCCCCCAGAGTCCACTATTCTCTCCTCAAACCAATTGTCTCCTCAGGCCTCCAGGGATTACTAACCTGAGGTCTTTGAATATGTTTCATGGGATCTTTGAATTAAAAAAAATTGATAACTTTATTTCGATATTGTCGATTTCCTTTATATAGTTATCCCTTCTGCCTTGCGAGAGTTAGGGGCGTGGCATCCCTGCAATCTGGCCCTCCCTTCGTACCAGAAAAGTCTGAATTATTATAGTACTACAGGATAAAATAAATACATTGATATTATGCAATCCTGTACATATATTTTATGCATTTCTGAGTTCCTAAACTTTTTCTGTATCATCTGCAGGCCTTTGTATGGCTTCTGCAAAACTCCCCCCAAATTCTCATTTAATTTCTTATGCTGACCTGTGATATATATCAAAACCACAATGGGGAAAGTCTCAAGGGGGAAGAGATAACTGTAATTCTATGCATTTACAATCATAATTCTGAGAAGCAATCCATAGGCTTGCCAGACTGCTAAAGGGGTCCATGACACACACAAAAAGTTATGAACACCTACTGTAACACCATCTGGGTGGGCTTATTCAATTTAGAGGCTGATTTCCTCAACATGGAGAGTAAGGAGAGGACACTGTGGAATTAGGAAAGCATTCAGCTCTCCTCCACTTTCCACGAGTTTAGGGGAGGAGAAAAGTTTATTGTCCAAGCCACTTAGGAGTTGAATATGAATCTGAATGCTCATATGTACCGGTGAGAATGTAAACTGTTCCACAGCAGATGCCCTGTCTTCTCCTTTGGTGTCTCTCCCGCCTTGCCTAGCACTGGACTCTGCCCTGCAGTGAGGTTAATATCAGAGAGGGCAGCCACACTTTGCTTTGGTTTCCAATGTCGGAGGCAGCCTCAACAACATGACTAAATTGTGGCTCGGACTCAGGGCAGCATTGATCATGTTCTTCCATTTTATTAATTGCCACAGATGAACATGGCTCTTTCTGTCTCTTTCTCCAGAATGAATAAGTCAGTGAATACAGAAGTATTTATTAAACACTTCATTGACGTTACAATTTAATAGTGGGAAACAACACATACATGGGAGGGGTATATTGGCAAGGAGATGTCTGAGCAGTCATAGGGATGGGGATTAGAGCCTTAGCCCAGTCAAGCGATAGGCTCTTTCCAGCAGCAATGGTAGTGTGGTGGTGTTTATTTAATTCTTGACTGTGTCGTATAGTATCAGAGCTAGAAAAAGATTTTTATTAGAGGAGGAAACAGGCCTAGAGCAGTGAGGTGACTTGACCAAGGTCACACAGGGAAATGGTAACAGAGCTGGCATTAGAACTTAGATATTCTGGTACAGCTTTCTTTTCTCTACTCTTCTTCCAGACTATTCATTTAACCTCCCCCAGCCTCAGTCTCCTCACAATGGGGATAATAATACTTGTGCCTTATGGGGTTATTGTAGGAAATGTACTTTGTAAACCTTAAAGGTCTATAGAAATGTGGTACCATTACTCTTTCATAGGCCTCAAGTGGGGCAGCTAGGTGGTGCAGTAGATAGAGCGTTGAGTCTGGATTCAGAAAGAATCTTTTCTGAGTTTAAAACTAGCCTCAGACACTTAGTAGCTGTGTGACCCTGGGCAAGTCACTTAACCCTGTTTGCCTCAGTTTCCTCATCTGTAAAATGAGCTGGAGAAGGAAATGGCAAACCACTCCAGTGTCTTTGCCAAGAAAACAGCAACAGGTCTCAAGCAGCCTCCCATTTTCCATCCCCTCATTTGAGACTTATACTTTTCTTATGTGGAAATGCTGGACTGAATGAAGCAAATGACAGAGAATAACTGCCCTAGTGAAGCTTGTTTTTGTCTGATTCCTTTATACCAACTAGGTATGAGAGCAGACCTAGGTTGGAACCACTACATATACAAACTTTGCTTCTAAGGCCATGAGACCAAACATATGACATAATCAACCAATTAATTACCAAGTATTTCTTAAGTGCCTGCTATGTGGCAGGCCCCCATACTAGGTTCTGGGGATATAAATACAAAGAATGAAATGATATCTATTTTCAAGTATCTTACATTCATTGGAGAGGGTGGAGAAAGACAAGCACAAATATATAAATGCCATGTATAAGTATATATAGGATAAATATAAAGGGGAGAGTAAATACAAATATAAGATTGGAATTGAGGGTACTAGCAGTTGCAGAGGAACACGTGCCTTCATGTATGATACACACACACACACACACAAACACACATATACACACACGTTTCCCTACTACCCCGGGCTGACATTTGTGAGAGTGCTGTCAGGTCAGAGCAGCCTATGGCCATGGAATGGAATTGTCTTTATTATGGTGAATCCAACTGGGCCATGTGGGGGACCGAGTCTTATTAAATAGCAATCACGCCAACTCACAATATTCTTGTGTGTGTCATTGTAAGTTAACTCCACGCAATTCCTTTCTTGTTTTTCTTGGGGGCCAATTTCCTTTGCCTCTCCTTTGGTAGAAGCTGGTTTGAAATAGTCCCCTGTAATAGGTGTTTCAAAACACTTAAGCATCAGTATGAGCCTATTAAACTCCAGCAGCTCTGCTGGCAGGTAAAACTCACATTTATAGATGTAAAAAAAAAAGCCCACCTCTGTGTTATTTGCCTTCTGGACTGCTAGGGATCTTTTCAAGCAGTCTCAGTGCTGAAGGTCAGTGTGTATTTAGGGGTGGGCTTTGTTTTTGGACTTCGGACTGTTCATGTTAGCCTTCAGGACTGCTTTGATTATAGCTTCAGTTATCTTATTTCTGTAAAAAAGGACCTTGATAGCAATGGGTATTCCTCTTCAAACTGGGTAATATCCCCAAGCTAAAGAATGGGTCACCCACGCCTGAGTCATGAACTGTGTAACCTCAGAGTTTTTAGGTTTCTACCTTGCCACACATTCTTATTTCTACAAGCTGGTGAGAAAAAGAAATTCCTAGTTCTAAGATTTCCCTTCAGCCTGGAGGAAGAAGAGAATCAAGGCACCCCCTGGGGCTCCTGGATGGTAGGTGCCTATTGGCTTCCCTGGTCTGTTATTCCACAAAATTTGTTTCAGGGAACTTCTAGCTTTAGGATCTCCCATATGATGGCTTGGTATATTTTAAAATTTTTTAATAAATTTTATTTATGGAATAAAACAAGCTTTTTTGGAGCGAGGGTTCTTCGATTCTTCCTTGGAGCCCTTGATCTGGAGTGAGCGAGCCTGGGTTCAAATCCCACCTTTCCATATTGTAAAATGAGGAAAATGGACATGATGATGTCTGAGGTTGCTTTCAGCTCAAAAACCTATGACCCTATGATCTTTTTGTTTGTATCATTTAGGCTATCTGAATTAGAGCTGGAAGCAATCCTGGATATTATCTGGTCTTATAGATGGGGAAACTGAGTCCCAGAGAGGTAAGGCAACATATCCAAGGCCGTGGAGGTATTAAGTGGAGAAAACCCGGGTCTTCTGGCTTCAAATCTAGGGCACTGGGCATGGCAGCACAGTCTTAGCCTCTCTCTCTTCCTGTTCTAGTTGATTTGGTTCACATGGGTCTTTTACTTGTGTCTGCTTCTGTGGTTGTGATAGTGTAGCTCCCTTAGCACCTCCTTATTTTAGTCTGGCCCCCCTGTAATCATGCAATCACATTAACAGTTTATGGCACCCACTGGTTTCCACCATGTTTTTTTTTTTTTGTTGTTGTCGTTGAGTCATGTCTCACTCTTTGCATCCTCGTTTGGGGTTTTCTTGTCAGAGATACTGGAGTGGTTTGCCATTTTACAGATGAGGAAACTGAGGCAAACAGGGTGAAGTTACTTGCCCAGGGTCACACAGCTAGTAAGTGTTTGAGGTCTGATTTGAACTCAGGTCTTCCTGACTCTGGTGTTCTATCCACTGCTTCACTCTAATACCTGATTTTCAACTACATTGATGAGGAAGAAGGATATAGAGCAGAGAAGGCTGAGGAAGAAAAGATAGAGGAGCAACATTTGGCAGGCTTTCTTAGGAGAGGGAATAGGAAGAAAAAGGATTTGCAGGGTAAAAAGCCACTGGCTGTGGGTCATAGCTTAGAGGTAGAGATAGGGAGAAGACACAGTTCATATGCAGAGATACAGGAATCTCTGATATTTAGCACCATGCCAATGAGGAAACTATGAGCCCAAAGGCAGGGCTGTGGAATTAGGGAGCTACATTCTTATACAGTCTTTTCTAAGTATTCGGTTGGGTCTTTCTGATGATTCCAGAACTTCAGGATGTAAGTGTGGAATATTACAAACAGCACTGAATTCGGAGATTGAAAAAGTATGGAGATCAAAAAAGTGTGGGTTTCAATCCTACGCCTGCTACTTCCAGCCTGTGCATTCTTGGGCAAATAATAATTTTCCTTGGGTAAAATGAGCAGGTTGACCTAGATCAGGGGTGGGGAACCTGGCCTAGATGATCCATAAGCTTAATGATCTTCATAACCCAACAGAAGATAAATCCTTGAACTACCAAATGTAGATCGAGAAATATCCTTGAGAATTTCACAAAGGAACTTTTGGAACCAGAGCTTAGCACAGACAAAACTGTCACTCACGCTCACCTGGATGTATCATTGATCTCCCAAACTTTATGAACAATGTTTTTAACAGGGTGTTGCTATTCTGACTACTCATAATCTTTAAATGACATGGAAGGAAAACCCCTCAAAATACAGAGACCTAGCAGATAAAAAAGTGTGTTGGAGCCGGAAGAAGTATACAGAATCTCCGACCTCCTGTCTGTTACTGGAATTGTTTCAATGATGTGTTCAATGAAGCAACAGAAGAAAAGCCTAAATCTTCACACTTTTATTAAGTTTATAATATTGACCATGCTGGAGTCCTCAAGATGCTCCCCTTAGGTATTATTTAGTTTTTCTACTGGGCTCTTTGGACAGCTTTGAGCCTGAATCCAATCTCTCTTCGGCTCCTACCAGTAAGTAGGAGGTGAGCCCTGTCTCATTCCCGGCACCAGTGTTATAACAAGGTCCTCGTCTAGAGGACAAGTGACACTAGGGCATATTCTTGTCTTATTTTTGTGTCTTTGGCCATGATTGTTTGTCTTCTGCTGATACTGAGGTAACATTATGTTCTTCCATCTCTTTCTCTACTCCCATGGGCCTAGACCCAACTATAATGTAGTGCTTTATAGTAGGGAGAATGAATAGTGAGATTAGAGGGAGAGGGTTCTTTCTAATCCCACTTCTTTGGGTTCAGTTGCTTCTTAGGATTATCTTCCCATAGAGGAGTGGGAAGATATATCTGTAGTTATGAATTCTAGCCCTGGAAATGATCACATATATTCAGTATTGCAGGGGGTATGGGTCCCTGAACAAGAGAGGCGTTTTCTTGTGTGGTTTTGTTGCTTCTCGGGGATTACTAGAAAGGCTATATTTCTTCACTCTCATCTTCAAGAGTATATGATGGATCTAAAACATTTTCTCTTCTGATTCAAAATGATAACAGATATTTATAAAATCTTGCAAATTCTTCAAAGCGCTTCACTTACATTAAGTCATTTGAACCTCACAAAGTCTTATGTGGCATTTCAAGTATTATCCCCCATTTTATAAATCAGAAAACTGAGGTTGAAGTTAAATGACTACCTCATGTTCACACAGCTAGTAATTATCAGAGGTGGGATTTCAATAGAGGCCTTCCTGACTTTAAGCCCACTACTCTGTCCACTAGCCAATATTTTCTATTTACTTTCCAATAAAGAGAGTATGAATAGGGAGGGCTGGACAGGGCTAGAGGACTCTCTAGATCAGGGGTGGGGAACCAGCTGCCTCGAAGCCACATGTGGCCTTCTAGGTCCTCAAGTGCAGCCCTTAAGGGAATTTGTTCTGTGAAGTTAGGATTCAGTCAAAGGGCCACCCTTGAGGACACAGAGGGCCACATGTGGCCTCGAGGCTACAAGTTCCCCATCCCTGCCCTAGACCTATTCTGAAATTGTTTCTTTTCACTGTTAGCCTATTATTTCAATTTATTGTCTCCCCTCTTTAGCAATGCAGTGTACAGCGATGGAACCTTGGATGGTATTTTTGCTGTGATAACATGTACATGTGTTCCTCATCTGTAACTGGTCACGTCTCCAAATGGTATTCTTTGGGAAATGATCAGCTAGGTCTCAGTAGGCAGCAACTCTTCCAATTTCATAAATAAATAAGCCTGTCTGTTCAGATCTGTCTGTTTTGGTCCAGGTGAAGGGTTAAGCACTCAGGGCATATTTTAGAAGCCAATCTCATTAAAAAAATAATAATAACCTCAGGGAATCCCTCCAGACAAAAATCTCTTAGGCAGTGGAATAGATTTTAAAGGCACCTAAACCTGTAGAGGCTTCCCAAGCTCCAATCACTCGTCCATCCAAGTGAAGGGCTTACATTTTCCTCTAAGTGACTGGTCCTTGATGACATAATGACAGCTGCTGTACATATGGACTGGGGCAATGATCTGGCAGCAGGGTTGACCTTAGGCAAAATTGTGTCGATGGGCAAAGTCTGTCTTCAATGCCTCCCTGCCCCCTCCAGGTCAGTTGGGAATCTACTCAATACCCTCCCAGGGCACTCAGCTCCCAGACCTTTACAGTTTGCTGCTCCCACATCCCTGGAACACTGAGACTCACAAACTCATTGTCCTGGATTTCTTCCCCTCGGGGACAGGCTCTGTGTGCTTCCCAGGGTGATAATTAGCTAACCTGAGAAATTAATTTGTGCTAATGAGAAAAGGCTAAAGGAGAGTCTCTACCTTATATTCCCCCACCCCCACCTCAAGCTCTCCTTTCTTTCCTGGATAAAATGCACACTTCCTAGCAGGGGCCTTTTGGACATATTTAAATATCCAAGTATAGATATAGATATAGATATATAATATGAATATATTTTTATATATGATATATATATATATATATATATATATATATATAACATGCATATGTGTGTGTGTGTATGTGTACAGTTATCCCTTCCACATCACGATTTTCCCTATCGTGGTTTCAATATATCAAGGGTCGGCATAAGAAATTAAATGGGAATTTTTGGGGAGTTTTGCGGAAACTGTGGACAATACACGGAGGCAGCAAAAAACAAAGAAAAAGTTTAGAAAATCAGAAATGCATAAATATATGTATAGTATTGTATAATACAACCTATGACCAAATACTTAACCCAAACTTTACAAAAATTCCATTTAATTAATTAATTAATTATTGTCAATATATTAATTAATAAAATTAATAATTAATTTTACATCCCATTAAAAAATTCAGACTTCTCATCTGATACGAAGGAAAGGCCCCCAGATTTTCTGGATTGTGGGGGTACCACACCCCTAACCACTTCGATATGAAAGGGGTAACTGTATATATATTCCACCTCCTCTCCCCCCCAAGGGTCATGTAGTGGAGAGAACATTGGACATGGGAATCAGAAGACCTACTTTGCATTCCTGGCTCTATTTCAAAATCACTGTATGAATTCACTAAACAGCTTCTTCAAGTTAATTCTCTTTATTGTGATTGGATAAGATTCAATTCAACCAACATTTATTAACCACCTTTTACATATGTAAGGAATGGTGCTAGGTGTTAGAGATACAGAAAAATGTGCCCTGCCCTCAAGGAGCCCTATCCAGGAGGGAAAATGTAGTTGAAAGAATGTTGAGGACCCAGAAGACCTAGGTTTGCATCCCACTTTATTACATAGTACCTGCATGAGCTTGGGTAGGTCATGACTTCTCTGGGCTTTAGTCTCTTCTTTGTAAACTATGGGGGGGTAGATTAGATGATCTCTCAGGGCCTTTCATCTCTACATCTATGGTGCAATGGCAACATGAACACAGATAAGCAAATATAAGATAATTTGACAAGAGGGAGAACACTATTGCTGCGGGGATCAGGGGAGAATTCATGGAAAAAATGTACCTAAACTGGGTACTTGAGATAAGGACTACGAGAGATAGAAATAAGGAGAGAGTACATCCCATGCATGTCTTAGAACAATTCCCAGAAGTACAAGATGGGGTATTGAGTTTGGAGAACAGTTAAAATTTCAATTTGGTTGGAGTATAGAGTGTGCGGAGGGGAGTAACATGGAATAAGTTTAGTAAGGTAGGCTAGAGCCAGACTGTGAAGGCCTTTAAAGGTCAAGCTGAGAAATCTAGAAACTATCCTATATAGACAACAGGTAGTCCTGGAAGATTCTTGAACTAGAGAGTGACATGGTCAGACCTATATTTGGGAAAGATATTTTGGTAGCTTTATAGGATAGATTGAAGAGGAAGGAGCCTGGACGATGGAGGCCAATTAGAAGGCTATTACATTAATCCGGTGATAGGAGATGAGGACCTGAACTGGTAGCCACATGAGTGGAGAGTAGGTGATTAATTTGAGAGATGTGGACACAGAAATAGCAGGATACATCATCAGACTTCATGCTTGATCAGATATGAAAGGGAAGAGGAGCCAAGGAGGACTCCAAGTTTACAAAACCGGATGGCCGGAAATACAATTATGCTCTTAATCAGTATCTTTGTGCATTTGTTTATCTCTAGGAAACAGCATAACTTAGGAACTAAAGATGATATTCATAATTAATTTGGCCCTTGATCATTACATCTTAAGGGCAGCTGGGAATATACAATCAGGTTGATTTGCCAAATCTGGATTACCCATTAAGTTACAGCAGAAAAACATTATAGTGAGGAGTTAGGAGAACTGGGTTCATGTGCTGAATTGTCACTAACTAACTGTGTGATCTTGGGCAAGTCACAAAACCTCTCTGGGCTCTTAGTTTCCCCATTTGTTATTTTTCTAATTTATTCATTTATTTTTAGTTTACAACATTCAGTTTCACAAGCTTTTGAGTTCCAAATTTTCTCCCCCTTCCTGCCCTCCCCACCAAGACATCATGTAATCTGATATAGGCTCTACATTAAACATATTTTCACATCACTCATGTTGCAAAGAAGAATTATAACCAATGGAATGAATCATAAGAAAGAAGAAACAAAGGAAAACAAAACAAAAAAGAGAGAGAGAGCAAATAGTATGCTTCGATCTGCATTCAGACTCCATAATTCTTTCTCTGTAAATAGCATTTTCCATCATGAGCCTTTTGGAGTTGTCTTAGAACCTTGCATTGTTGAGAAGAGCCAAGTCTATCAGTTAGTCATTGCACAATGTGACTGTAATTGTGTACGTTGTTCTCCTGGTTCTGCACCCCTCACTCACATCGGTTCATGTAAGCCTTTCCAGGTTTTTTCTGAAGTCCGCCTACACCTCATTTCTTATAGCACAATAGTATTTCATTTCATTCATCTACCACAACTAGTTCAGCCATTCTCCAATTGATGGGCATCCCCATTTGTTAAATGAAGGATTTGGTCAAAGTGACCTATAAGGTCCCTTCAGCTCAGCTTTTGTTGCACATTGGACAATGTGCAGCCTTCCCTGAATGTGGGTAAGAGTGGCCAAATCACAGAAGCCCTTCACTATGGAGCTGATCATTGGGCTAGTCAGTTATAGTAGAAAGTGACCTTTCAGGCTCTTAGAAGGATAATATTTTCCATGACAAGGTTCACCTTCCCTGGGCCACCTTCCATTTCTGAAGAAGTAAGCCAAAAAGTCAACAAATCAGAAGCACTTATTAAGTGATTATTATGAGCTAGGCACTGTGTTAAGAACTTGGGATACAAATACAAGCAAAAAGGAAGAGCTTACAGTCTAATGAGGGTAAGGCAATACACAAAAAGGAGCTAAAACATGAGGCCAGGAGAGGTGCCTGTGCTGAGGCATTGTGTTACATCTGGAGAGCCAGAAGCTGCTGGGGGAGGAATGAAGAATGGGCCCTTCCTCAAAGTTGAGGTTCCAGAAGATACTCAAGAGTGGGTAAGGGGGATGGAGGGAAGTTCCAGTGTGAGATGATAGCTGAGGCAGATTGGTGGTCTGAAGAGTCAGAAGCTGAGCTAGGAGAGGAAACAGGTAAACGTGTGGCTTTTTTCCAATAAACTTTGCATCTCTAGAACTTAGGAAATCTATTATATTCAAAACACTAGGAAAAATCCAAAGCAATATGAAACTCTTCACCCCATACCATTGCTGTTGTATTTCTTCAACATGTTTCTGCTTGAAAAGTCTGAACTAGAGACTGTCCAAATTTTATTTTTTTATTATTATTTGAGGCAAAGGCAATTTAGTACAGTGGCTAAAATGTTTGACTTGGAGTTAGGGAGCCCTGGATTCAAATCCTGACTTAGACACTTATTAACTATGTGACCCTGGACAAGAACCTCTTTGGTTCTCAATTTCACCTTTTGTAAAATATGGGGAGGTGTTTTAGAGTCAATGACCTGAAAGGCCCCTTTTTGCTCTAAACCTATGAGGCTGTGATTAGGCAAAGGAAATTAAATTAGGAGTTATCTTCAGAATCCCAGAAAGACCTAGCAGATGAGAGAGGGCTGGGTTGTCTGGGGAATCTGGGTCCTTTCTTCCACTGCCACTCACTCAGTGAGTCATTTTATCACAAGGATGTGATTCCTGTGACTCAGTTTTCTCATCTTTAGAATGGAAAAGAGAACTCTACCAGATGGAACCTACTGAATAATAATGAGCTACTCTTTTTCCTGTGACTCCCAGATAGAAGATGAAAGATAAAAGGGAAATATTTTTTTTCACATTACTACCATCATCTTCTTCATTCTTCATTATTAATTAAGGAAGGACTTGCATGTATTTGATTTGGATGGAGATTTTGTTAAAGCACCAGCCCAGAGAGACCTGGAAAGGAAACCAAAGGAAAAACATGAATTATAAATACAGATCCTGCTGTAGGAAGTTGATGGAAACACAAAGACTTGGGATGGAGATGGAGGTCTCTGGGCTCCTGGCTCCGGAACTGGGAACGGGAGTTAATGTGTACCACAGGAACAAATACACAGCGGTGTGTTAATGGTTGTTAGGGGGCCATAGTTTATGCTTCTTGTGAAAGGAGATCGATATGAGGGCGGGAACCACAAGGTTTGTGGATCTCCAGATGTCTTTGACTCTCAGCATATGACCAGGAAAATCAGATGACTGCAGAGTTTGTTTATTTTTTTAATAAGTTGTTCTTAATTTTACAAAGGTAAGTGATTAGAGTTTACAGTGACCATAATAACTTCAGGAAGATGGCATTTCTGAAATACCCCTTCAGAAGCAGGTGGAACAGCAAGGAGAAAGAGGCAGGTGGAACAGCAAGGAGAAAGAGGCCCTCTAATATGTGGAACCTGGAAGAAGTGGTAGTATCTATCCCAACAAAGAGAGGGGCAGGAGCCTGGATCTGGAAGAAAATCTTGGAGCTTAAGTCTTTGATATGTAGAGTAAGGTCAGATTTCTTAACTGGAAATACCTCATAGCTGAGAATCAGTTTTATAGCAAACTGTGGATTTCCTGATCTGGTGTGGCGGTCTGAAGTGAATAGGCTTGGGAAAGGGGCCCAACAGGAGAAGAACAGCAGTGAGAATATGCCTTGAATTCGGTCTTTGAGTGAGGAATAGGGTTCTTTTTATTATCTTAGGATTGCTAGCTTCCTTCTAGGGCAGCTCAAGTACGACTTTCTATACAAGACCTTTCCTGATTCCCTAAGTTGGTTATGGTCTCTCCCGTCCTCCTCCCAGTATCTGGTATTTACCTTTTACCTATTGTATACATCCTTTTTTGGTGTAAATATTGTATCTCATCCAGTTGTATCACCTACTTCAATTTCCAGCTAAAATCCCATCTTCCACAGGATGCCTTTCCCAACTGCTCTTAATTGTAGTGCCTTCCCTCTTTTAATTATTTTTTTATTTTTCCTGTTTATACCTTATTTGTATATATTTATTTACTTGTCTTCTCCACTATATCATGAGCTCCTTGAGGATTGGGACCATCTTTTGTCTCTTTTTGTATCCCCAGCTATTAGCACAGTGCCTGGCACATAGTAGGCGCTTAATAAATGTTGACTGACTGAAAAACAGACACAGTAAAATGTCAGCTCCTTGAAAATTGGGGGTAGAGGAGCCTGTTTTTTTGGTTTGTCTTTGCATCCTGGGTTCCTGGTAGCTTGTCTCCTAGTAGGGGCTTAACAAATGCTTATTGAATTGAATCCAATTGGAGACAATGAAAGGCTTATGGAGATGAGCAGTAATGGGACTTGTTGGGGTGCCCTTGTCCTTCAGGGTATGTTCACACCAAAGAAATATCAGGACAGAGTGATAATTGAAGGAAGGGGGGCTCCTTGATGATAAATAATAAAGAATGATTATGTTTTATATAACAGGGCATCTATATAAGTGGAAATCCAAACCCTTATCAATTTTGATAATCAACTTTAAAAATATTTTCTATTGTATTTGCTAATTTTTAGAAATCATTTATAGGACTTAATAATTCTAGAAAAATAGTCTTGCTTATTACTGTTGTCCCTCAGTAAGGACTACTCACTTCACTAAGTTTTGCTCATGGAGCATAGATCTGAAGCTGGAAGAAACCCTGGAATCCAAACCCCTCATTTTTCAAATGAGGAAACTCAAGTCCGACACCACCTCATCTGGAGGTCTTCTAGGTTTCGGTGAGCACCAGAGACAGAATTTTATCTCCAGTTCCAGGCGCCTAAGAAACACTCATTTTCTAAATGCTTTTTAAGTGGAATAAATTTCCAAGCACCTTCTGAATGGTGTCCCAGGAATTCTTCACGCAAGTCATTTGTGAAGCTCCCTGACTGGTTTATGGTTAAAGTATGGAATCTAGATCTGGAGGGGACCCGGGGGGATCTAGTCCACCCTTCTTGTTTGCTACATTAGAAAATAAGGCTCAGAGACCCAAGGTGGTATAGTTAGCAAGAAAGTATACCTAGTAAGCCAGAATTTGAACCCACATCTTCTGACTCTCAGTGTCCTTACTATTCTAGTTGAGTCATTTTCAGCCATATCCAATTCTTTGTAACCCCAGTTGGGGTTTTCTTGGCAAAGGTACTGCAGTGGTTTGCCATTTCCTTCTCCAGGTTATTTTACAGATGAGGAAATGGAGGCAAACAAGGTTAAGTGACTTGCCCAGGGTCACACAGCTAGTGAGTGTCTGAGGTCAAATCTGAACTCAGGTCTTCCTGACTCCAGGGCTGGTGCTTTACCCACTGCACCACTCAGCTGCCCAGCCTTATTATGATACTACCTCAGCTATAGGGTTCAGAGAGGCCCCTGGCAGAAACACAGGGTACCTAACCTTCCTCTTCAGTATATTTCTCCTGGGCCCCAAAGCATCTATTTATGACTTTACTTTTTATGTCTGTGAGTCTTAATGTCTTTTGCTCCCATGCACAGACACTCTTCTTTGCTATTTTCCCCAAGTGTCTGCTGCAGCCTATTGGCCCCCAGTGTAAATATTTTGGTCCAGTCATATCTCTGTTTACATACCCTGCCTATCATGTCTTGTGCATTGACCTCCTCCCGGAGTGAGGCAGACAATAGGGAGGGAAAGGAGCATTCTGGGAATCTAGTCTTTTACTTTTATAAACCATGTGTAACTGTGCTGGGAAGAACAGGGGGGATTTACATTTTCCCCACTGCCAGGCTATGTCCTCTCATTTCTGATAATGGCCAGTGTCTACTGCTTCAGCCAAGGGGAGGGGAGAAGAAATGGTGATCCTTCTCCAAAGCACACTTAAAACCACCCTCACCTCAGACTCTGCTGTGCTTGTCCTAGAAAGAGGATGGTGACATAGAGATTCTTTCTCTGCGACTCTATTAAGTCTAAAGCTGATAATGCTAATAATGGTTAGGAGAACGTAGTTTTTCCAAGTCAAGAAACTGCTCCATCTTCACAGGCTGTGAGTGTCAAATCTCACGTGAACCTTTGGGGATTTCAGTTCATTTACAGCTGGTCAAGCACGGCTTTCTATTGGGGGTGGGGGTGTCATAGATAATAATCCCCTGAACTCATGCTTTGTGTCTTTAAAAAATAGGCTTTAGAAAGATTGGAAGAGATTCTTGGACAATAAATAGCTATTACCAGGTAAAATTGAAATGAGTAAATGGATTACAAATTAAGAGAACAGGTGTTTAGAAATATTTTAGAAAGATTTTAATGTGTTCCCAAACCTCAAATCACATCTGGATTTGTCCAGTACTATTAGCAACATAATTATTCATGCCAGGTATATCTGGTAGCTCTTATGAAAACTAAAGCAATAAACCACGCGGCCTTAAAAATTACCATTGCCCAAACTATCTCCATATTGAGAAAGACAAGCTGATCTATTACTCTATTTTGAACAGTATATATAAGGCGCAGTTTGACTGGAATACTAATTAGTCACTCATTTGTGTTGGTAAACACAAGCCTAGCATTGGTTATTTAAACACACAGGAATAATTGTATGAATACGAGTATGCAGTACAATGGGGCAATAGGGTTACTTAATGAATAATACATTAGTTAATGAGTGTTTATCTTTATTTATTGTACATGCCTAGGAAAGTTGGTCAACTCCTCTGGCCCCACTGGCCTGCAGCTGGCACAGGAGTCAATAGAAAGTGTGTCAGGGGTGAGAGTTGGAGTCTGTGTTTGTGTTAGAAGGATGCCGATGACAACATGTTGGCCTAGCACTCATGAAGGCCCTTCTAGCAGCTTGGGAAAGCACATTGCCTCTGAGCCCAAGGAAATGCGGTCCTACTTCAGGGATTTCTATTTTCAGCTCCAATTTCAAGGTGAACCAGGTTGGAGAATTCAAGGGGAGAATTGGGACACTATGGATTTTTTCCTTCCTACATTGGTTGATTAGCCCCATATATGGTATTTGATTAATGTCTAAAAGCTCTAATTAGCAATGGCTAATCTGCCCCACATACACTGGGATATTGATTTTTGCCTCCAGAAAACTAATCTAATTGTATTCCTTATCATTAGAGAATGGGCCTTGTGTTGAAATGACTAACTTGTCGGTGGAGTTGGACAGGCTGGAGGATCAGGATGCCAAGAACTGACTTTGCCCAATACTTTAGGAATACCAGAACCTGTTAAGAAATTGCCCTCAGAGCCAGTGTTTTCAGTAGTGAAGGAAGGCAAAGGGAATAAACATTTCTATAGCCCCTACTATGGGCCAATATTATTTCATGAATTTGATTTCCATGAGGATCCCATCGGGATCTCCAGAATGAGAAGCAACATAGATAACAGCCAGGGAGCGGGATTTTGTTTTCCAGCAGGAGAGAGGGATAACGAACAAAATGCGTCAGCTGAGCAGTGGAGGGGAGGAGAAAAAAAGCCAATGGGGAAGACTTCGTTGGCATCTCTTGGTTCTAGCAAACAGCCAAGAACCAGGCCTGCCTTTCTGGGATGTGGGGTGCCACCCCCCAAATGACAGCATCTCCCTCCCCTGTAATAAAGGCATCTCACACTGTTCCTTTTGGCAGCCCTCTATGTCTTAGGGGTTTCATGAGCTGATGAAAACATGGTATGGGGTGGGGAATTTGTCAGAAGGAAAAAATGTCTCAACTTGGGTGGGTTTTATTTGCTTTTGTGAAAACTGTCCTTTTCAGATGCTTAAGTGGTTGTGGTATTATTATTTTTTTTTTAATAAGAAGAGCATCTGGTAAAAAAAAAAATCCTCCCTCCCTCCCAGCCCCGCACTGCTTTCTGCAAATTCAAACATGGTCTTAATTTCCCGGAAAACATTTGGCAAGTGTATATTAAATGCCTACTATGTGCAGAACACTATGTGCCAAGAGGGCTGCAAAGATAAATAAAACCTAGTCTTATGGAAAAGCTAAAATTTAATGATTTGGAATCCCTTTTAAAGGCCCAAAGTGATATTTCCAGTGGTAGAAGGATATATTCATAATGGCCCTGTCTGTATGGTGCCAGCAAAGCCGGCTGATTTGATCACTTCGGCCCTAACCCTAACCCTAAAATGGTCTATACCTGAAAAAGACATCAGTCAAACGAGTTTCTTGCTTAATTAACTGGTAACCCTGCATGGAGACACAGCCCCAGTGAAGCACTTATCTCTTTGATTGAATGAAGTAGGATGCTTCAAGGTCTTTGTTTTTAATGGAAGTATGAGGCATCACAGTATAAAGAATGGTGGACAGGAGTCAGGAAGGCCCGTGTTTGAATCCTGCCTGACTTACTCAACGTATGACTATGGTCAAGCCACATGATCTCTCCTAGGCAGCTACATGATGCAGTGAATGAGTCAATAGGTCTAGAGTCAGGAAAACCTGAGTTCAGATTTAGCCTCAGATACTTACCGTCTGTATGATCCTGGATATATCACTTAGCCTCTCTCTGCCTCCATTTCCCCAACTGTGTAATGTGAATGATAATAGCGTCTACCTCACAGGGGTGAGGTAAAGATCAAATGAAATGACATCCATACAGTGCCTTACACGTTCTAGGTGTTTTGTAAATGCCTGTGTCTTTTCTACTCCTCCTCTCTCCTACCCCAGCCCCACTGGGGACCAACACAATTTCCTCATCTGTAAAATGGGGGTGATAAAAATAACTCTAATGCCTTCCTCCTAGGATTGTTGTGAGGATCAAATCAGATAAATCACGTAAAGTGCTCTGTGATCCTCAAAGGGCATATGAATGTTGACTATTATTATCCCGTGGTTTAAACAAAATGGGGAATCAGAGATCCTGGGAATCAATACCTTGTGCCATTTAGTCAGGCCACGGTTTATCTTTCCTTGTCCATCTAAAAAGTCACTTTTTAGAATCTTAGCATGACAAAGATCATCACGGACAACTCTCTCTCGTGGCAGAAATGAGACCCCAAGGTCTCAGTGAATTAATGAGGGAAGCGGGACTCGAACCTTAGTCTTTGGACTTCCAGTCTCCTTCCCCTCACCCATCATCAGCTTCCACCCTAACTGAGGTCATGTGAAAACTCTTTGTAAATAAATTGAAAATAGATTTATTTTTTTAAAAAAAGAGCATGTAACTTTAAATATGAATTTAAATTTGAATATGAATTATGTTTATAAATTATATACTATAATTAATAAGAATATAAATTATAATTTGGGTCACATTACCACAGAATATCATTTTGGTTTCTGTTACAACCAGATAGAGGCTCCCTCGTCTTTTCTTAAGGACTAAATAACCAGACGTCTCCAGCTTCTCACCTTCTCATCTAAGGTGTTGCATACACATAGATAGATGTCTCCTGGAGGAGCTACTTTTTCACAAAGACAGTCAGATTTAGCTTGCATTTGTTCATGTCTTTGCTCTCAACCAATTTCTAAAGAACTGCAGCCAGTAAGCTTGCCAGAGGACAGTGCCTGCGCTGAACTCTTCAATTCAAAAGGGCCAGGAGCAGGAATTGTTTCCGAGGCCAACCTGAATGATGAAATGCCATTTACCCTGCGTTGGCTGCATTCTTTCAGTCCGGAGCACCGGGTCCTTTTATCACGGGTTTAGTGAGCATTTCTGATTCTCATTACAGACAGCATAGAAAACCTGATCAGCAATTTCTGTACCAATTATGTCTCATAGGGTATTTACATTCTGAACATCCTGTGACGAGTTTGTCAAAATAATGCTTGCTACTTAAAAGATCATACAGCAGTAAGTGGATTCTCAAAGGGTTCTATATCAAGCTCTATGGGATACTTGGGAGAGAGGGGATGTGAAGGAGTTTCTTCTGAGCTATAGGTCTTTGAGACAAGATTTGAATTCAGAATTGCCAGTACTTAATTCTCTAGAGAGACAGCTTGAACACCTTCATTAAGTAAAGGAAGCCCAGATGCTGTTATTGGCTAATTCACGCTTAAGTGACATATATGATTCTAATTATGTGGATTAAGAATGAAAAAAAAGTCAGTTATAGTCACTAAACTTGTGATTTCATTAGCTTAGAGGACTCCCAGGTGAGGAAAATCCCTCTTCCCATGCCAGTTGGTACCTTTCTCTGGCATAGAAAAGTTAAGTAACTTGCCGAAGGCCACCCAGCTAATTCATATCAGAGATGGAATGGAACCTAATACCTTCTGATTTTGAGACTGGCTTTCCAACGACTAATGTTCAGTCATTTTAGTCATGTCCAACTCTTCATGACAAAGATACTAGAGCGATTTGCCCTTTCCTTCTCCAGCTCATTTTACAGATGAGGAAACTGAAGCAAACGGGTTAAATGACTTGCCCAAGGTCACATAGCTAGTCAGTGTCAGAGGTTGAATTTGAACTCAGGTCTTCCTGACTCTAAGCCCAGTACTCTATTCATTTCACCACCTAGCTATCCCCAATCACTATGCCAACATGTTAATAAATACAGTAGAACCTCAGCTATCCAGACCCTGTGAAGAATGGGATGTTTTGGATAGTTTGGATCCACTCTCTTAACATTAAAAAAATTATGCTTAATAACTTTGGCTGGAACATGAGCTCCCTAAGTAAAACCTGATTGCATTTTAATTTTCGTATCTTCAGTGCCTAGAATGGTGCCTGGCACATAGTCAGCACTTAATAAATGAATGCTTAGTGATTGATTGCTTCCTTGACAGATGGAAGGCTTTCTAAAATGGATCCCCTGACTTCTTAAGCAAAGCAAAAACATAATGTAACCTGTTTTTGAGTTGTGTGATGCTGGGCAAATCTTTTAACCTCTCAGCCTTGGCTTCATCATCTATAAAACAGGGTTGATAATAATAGTGTGTAATTCAGAGTGTTATGTGAAGATCAAAGAAGAGAATATCTATAAAACAACCCTTTAGAGCTCCTTGCAAATGCCAGCTAGGACGATGATGACGATGAGGATGGTGACTCAGAGTCATCAGAGCACATCAATTATGCTGTAATGCATTCAGGCTCTACATACAGCTATTTGCCTCTACACCAAAAAAAAAATCAGACAGCTGTACTTTTTTTGAATTCTATTATTTTATTTTTGTAGTTTTTCTGTTTACTCCCTTGAAGAGCTCTATATGTCTAGATGCTAACCCACAGCAACCCCCTTTCCCCTTCTAACTGGTTGCTTTTAATCTGCTAATCTGCACAGTCACCTTGAGTCATCTTAGACCAGGAGTGGGGAACCTGCAGACTCAAGGCCACACGTGGCCTTCTAGGTCCTTGGATGCGGCCTTTTGACTGGGTCCAAATTTTACAAGAACAAATCTTTTTATTAAGGGGACTTGTTCTGTGAAGTCTGGATTCAGGTAAAGGGCCATCCTTGAGGACCTAGAGGGCCATATGTGGCTTCCAGGCCTCAGATTCTCCACCCTGTCTTAGATTCTCCATCTCACCATCTAATTAGTTACCATATCCTTGGGCCTCCACTTCCGTCCTGTTGCTTGTGTATGTTCCCTCTTTTCATCGTTACCCTAAAGCAGACCTTCATTCTCTCTCTCCTGGAATAACAGGATAGCTGTGATTTCACTGGTGTCAGGAACTCCTGGGGAAGAATCCCTCAATTGATTTAGGTTGGCAACTGTTCTGTAATAAATAGTAAGTGTTGCCTGGGCTACTGAGGGGGTTAACGGGTAAATGATGTCCCTAGGTTCACAAGGTTAGAGTGTGTCAAAAATCCATCTTCCTAAAACTTGGCTCTGATCATAACTTTCTGTTCAAAACCAACCAGTCATTCAAAGTTGTCTACTGAATGAGGTCCATACTACTTAGTGTGATAGGTTACCAGTTAGGTGGTGAAGTGGTCTCAGGCCTCAGACACTTACTAGTTGTGTGACCCTGGGCAATTCACTTAACCATGTTTGCCTCAGTTTCCTCATCTGTAAAATGAGCTGGAGAAGGAAATGAAAAACCACTCCAGTATCTTAGCCAAGAAAACCTCAAATTGGGTCACAGAGTCGGACACAACTGAAATGACTCAACAGCAACTGAGCGTGATGTTCAAAGCCTTCTATTATTTGATTCCAACCTACATCTTCCGTGTTTCATACTTTCTTAGAACCAAAAGGGAACTCACTTCCTAGTTCTCAAACATGTCCTTTACCATCTTATGTTTACCTTTTCTTATATTTGTCTCTCTACCCAAAATGCCATTCTTCTCATAAGAGATATCACTGTGTTTAGGTATTTGGTACACACTAAAGTGCTCTGAAAACTATTAATACTCAATGTGTAAGTGCTTTAGTGAATTTGGCACTGTGTTATTTGTAGTATCATAGATTCAGAGCCTGAAGGGTCCTTGGAGGTCAAGTAGTTCAACCCCATAATTTTATAGATGAAAGAAACTGAGGCCCAGAGAGATTGAATGACTTTCCTGCTGTCACATAGGTAGTAAAGGGATTAGCCAGGATTCAAACTCAGGTCTTTTGACTCTGAGTCTAGCATCTGCATCTGCACCAATGAGGCTTTAGTTGATATGCTGATTTTGAAAATGGAAATATTCCCCTTTTTTCTACATAATGTCTGACATATGTCTGAGTGGTTTTATCAGGGGCACCTATTGAAGCGCCCACTTAACAATCCTCAAGGTTACCCTTTGTTATCTGGACAAAGGCAGGGATTTTTTCTGTCTGCTAAGAATAGCAAATTTCTTTTACCACTTCAGCATGTGATGAAGCAGTGAATTGAGCAGCTGAGGAAAGTGAGTTGGATAGCCCCTCCTCCCCAGGTGACTTGTGCCTCAGTTTCTCTATCTATTCACAAAGGTGATGGTACTGACCTCCCTAACAAGGACATCATACAGTTGTTGATGAAATACTGGTTGAAAAATTGGAGATAACAACGGGGCATTGCTGTGGCTGACAGTTTTCCACAGGGCTCGAAATTTATAGACATTAGCTTAAGGCTGGAAGCAATAAATTTTAACCTTGAGCCTTGGCTCAACAAAATGGTCTAGTCATCAGTACTGGAGCTGAAGCCCAAGAAGGAATCTTATGTACCCAAATCCCTGCACGGTGGTCCCCAGCAACTTGCCCCTTCCTGTCACGTGATAGCCAAGAGGCCTGAGTGCGCTTGGAGCCTCAGTGAATGAGACTAGCTACAGCTGGGCCAGCCAGCCCTGGGACCACCTACCTTTTGCAATATGAAAAAAAAAATCTGGGGAGAGCTAGAAAGTCCTGAGACATTGCATCTACAGTACTCTTGAAAAATTTCTGCAACAAGAGTCATAGTAAGCCAGGATAGCAGAAGAGTTGTCTGGGGCAGGCTCAACTTCTTCCACCCTTAGCAGCCTGGATTTCTACCTGGTGAGAAGCTGTAGGCAATACAAGAATAGGTAAAGGACTTGTGATTTCATGGTCTAGGGCAAGTGGGATCAAATTCAAATAGAACTGGAGGCATAAAGCAGTACTAAGGATCCCTGCAGGCCAGCACTTGTTAAAATAGAAAACCAAATATTAACATTGTCTATGTTTCTTTGTATTTTTTTATTAAATGTTTCCCAATTTCATTTTAATCTGGTTTGGTAGAACTTGGGGGTTTAGGGCTTCAATGCCTTGTATTTGATACCTTTGGTTTAGGGAACTCCTGGTGAGAAAATTCCCTCTACCAATGCAGGTTAAACTCTTCTGTGCTACTTAAAGTCTTATGAACTTGCCTGGGGCACTGAGAGGTTACAGTCTTGCTCTGGGTCTCATAGCCAGTATATGTCAGAGGTGAGACTCCAACCCAGATCTTCCCCATTTCAAGGCCAGCTCCCTATCCAACATACAACACTGTCTTTTGGGTGAGCAGCCATCAGATTTTGAAGCCCATTTTTTGCCTGTTCCAGCTAACGTTTAAGAAGTCACTGATGAGCCTGTTCAAATGGTGTGTAAAACACATTCTTTATTGGCAGCCCAAACCAGCATCTCCTTTATTGCACATATTGTGATGGTATAATGATCTGATGAAATGTTTCCTCATTTCACTATGGACTTCCTCTCTCTAATGAATCCTTTTCTCTCAGCTCTAAATAAAGAAGACACTAAAAACGTGACACTCTGCAGATGGGTCACCCACATCTGGGCTTTCAATTAAAGAGAGAAGGGGGGAAAAGAACAGCAAAGGAAGATGTGACTGGTTTTTCTTATAGAAGGAGTATGCAGTGGGGGTGGGCAGAGAAGAGGGGGCGGGGACTGGTGAGGGTGAATCATCCTCCATTGTTGCTGAGTGACAGACATATCCATGGGGATTAATTATAATAATAATCCCTGTCCATAACAAACTCAGTGCCTGAGTCACAGCCTCTACTCTGTATGCCAAGTTTTCAAATTTGGGCACCTGGATTGCACCTAAGAAATTGGCATTCACCAAAGATGCCTTTCCATGTGCAGATGGACATTTGCATGTGAAAACTGGGTAATTGTGTGTGTGTGTGAGCAGGAACTTATGTGCACAATTATTGGTCTTGTGTACAGAAATGCATGGAGCAGATTCTTGCTTTTGGAGTATCTTGTCTGCAATTTTCAAGTGCAGATGTGGGTTTTGTTCATGTACTAGACCTGGGCCTTCATTTTAAAGATGCAAGAGGGATTGGTCAATCGTTCAATCAACAAGTATTTCCTGACCTTGAATACGGGTGGCACTGTGAGAGGTGATATGAAAGACATAAGAGAAGTATCACATGGTCATAGGAGCATAGATTTAGAGCTGAAAGAGATCTCAGAGGCCACCCCTCTGTTTTCTTCTTGTTGTTCTGTCATTTCAGTTGTGTCTGACTCTTCATGACCCCAATTTGGGTTTTCTTGACAAGGATACTAGAGTGGTTTGCCCTTTCTTTCTCCAGCTCATTTTATAGATAAGGAAACTGAGGCAAACAGTGTTAAGTGACTTGCCTAGGGTCATGCAGCTAGTAAGTGTCTAAGGCTGGATTTGAACTCAGGAAGAAGAGTCTTTCTGACTCTAGGCCAGAGGTTCCCAAACTTATTTGGCCTACTGCCCCCCTTTCAAAAAAAATAAAATAAAATTACTCAGCCCCCCTCCCCCCCCGGAAATCTACTTTCTTTAACCCTTTGACAGTTTTTTTTTAAATTTGCATCATTTCAAAAAATGATGCATCTTAAATTTAAATTTTTTGGGTAAATTTGTGGGGTTTTCCCTGCATTGAAATATTAATGATACAATATTGCATCATGTAGCTATATAGTATCATATTGCAAACAAGTCATTACAGGTGCATATTCCTTCTGATACACGCTGGACAATGCCCGTCATGCTAGCCTGCCAGCACTTGCTTGTTAAGAACTGTCTGCAGACCTGACCGCTGCTTGGTTATAGCTTGCATTTTGTGTGTTTATTTGGAAAATAACGTAATCTCTACAACTTTAGCTCTGTTACACAACAGATAAAACATGTACAGTTTTTCAAAATTTTCTTATCTTCTCTTCTTTCCTTATGCTTCCATGGCCCCCTTATTTTTATTCAACACTCCCCAACTGGTAGCACTCGAAGCTACTACTACTGCCCACCTTGGATCATTCCAGCACCCCCCAGGGGGTGGTACGGCCCACTGTGGGAACTTCTTGAGTCTATGCCTTGCACTCTATCCACTGCACAGTCTAGCTGCCCTGAGAGAGGAAGTAGCATCATGTTTTCTTGCCTGTACTTGCACTTGTTAAAAGTGTAGGCTTCTGAAGGACAGGTTTGACACCTTATATTCCTACTGTATGCCCTACAGTGACTCAACGAATTCAATAAATACTTTGTGGTGGATTGGTTCAAACCTAAGCTTGTGGACCACAACTACCCTCTCTTGTTATGTCAGATGAGATAATATTGTAGAAACTGCTTAGTGCCTAGCACTTAGTAGGTACTATATCAATGCTTTTTTCCTTCCTTCCCTTGACCCTCCCAACCTTTATCTGAATAACTCTGTGTTCTTTGATGCAATGGAAAACTTTCTTTATGTTTTGTGTTCAGTGGCCTTTAGAATGGGTGGCTTTTTATGTTTATGATGAGAATTTTCTTTTTCTTTTTTTGCTATTTCAGTGGAAGGATGGGAAGAGACATAAATTATAAGTACATGTAAAATAAATAATGTAAATAAATTAATGAAATAATAATTAATAAAAATAAATTTAAAAATTAATCTTGTTCTATTCACAGTAAAAATAGAATGGGTGTTTTTTGTTGTTTATTAGTCATTTAAACACCACTGAACACAGATAAACAAATGAGAAATAAAAATAATAACTGAAGTTTATCTAGTACTTTAAGATTTACAACAGTAACAAGATTTCTTTAACAGCAATGTCAAATAGATCAGTGCTTCTTAAACTGTGGGTCATGACCCCATATTGGGGTTGTGAAAAATTTGGCAAAATGTGAAAAAATTTCTGAACACCCAATGACCAAAAATTAATACAAAATCAAACTGGTAATGTATCCGAGGTGTTTCTGGCAGTTCTTGCCCATGTTGCATCAGGCAACTTCACTGTAGCTTCACTTGTTCTGAACACAAAGCATTCCCACTTTCCACCGAGTATGCCCTCAGGCCATGCAATGACAACTGACACTGCTGAAACACGAAAAGGGGTCATATGTGGAAAAAGTTTAAGAAGCCCTAAGATAGATACTACTTTTTCTGGATGGGGGCCAGGGAGAGGCTAGACATGATTTCATTGGTAAAGGGAACTCCTAGTGAAGAAATCCCCTCTACCAAAGCAGATTAACACCTGCTCTGTATGAATTAAAGAGTTTCCTGGGGCACAGAGAGTTTAAGTGACTAGCTTGGGGTTGAAAACAAGTGTAAGTTAGAAGCAGGACTTGAACACTACTCTTCCTGGCTCCAAGACCAGATTACTATCCACGATGGCAGTGTTGCCTGTCAGAGATAATAGTGAGTGTTATCATCCCTATATCACAAGTGAGGAAACAGATTCTGAAATGTCATACTTGCTCAAAATCAAATAGATGAGTGACAGAACCAGATGTGAACCCAGGGTCCTAGGCTTCAAAACCAAGAGCAAATATAGAGTGATTCATGTTGATTTGGGTAAGATCAGTTTAGTGTCTGTTTCTGGTTGGAAATGGTTGTTGGGATATGCTATTGTGGATAATTAAACTTAGATGAAACTCCTTAAGCCACAGAGGAGGTCTGGGAATGTGTGTGTGGGGAGGGATAGCAGATATACATAATGGCAGAGCAGCAAAGCCTTCTCCTTGCACATTCATTGTGGAGCATTTCCATGAGCTAGCCCTGTGGTCTGGTGCCAGAAGAGAAAAAAACCACATCTGGGAAAAAGCTGGAAAAGAGATCCAGTCCTAGGAGAAAGATGAAAATGGTTCTAGAGGAAGAAGGGAGAGGCAACCATTCTCAGGAAATGGTAATATGGGATTGAGTATCAGGCAGAGAATTGGAGAAGTAGGACTATCCAGAAACATGGCCCAAAGCTGAGTAGGAGGAAATTGCTAACATGGTGACCAGGGCAGCTGCAAGAGAAAAAAAACACATACACATTACCTATCTATCTATCTATCTATCTATCTGTCTGTCTGTCTGTCTGTCTGTCTGTCTATCTATCTATCTATCTGTCTGTCTCTCTGTCTGTCTGTCTCTCTGTCTATCTAACTATCAACCATCCATCTAATTTTTGTCTATCAGTGTACTACCTAAGTAATTTACCTACTATCTATGATTTATTTTACCTGTCTAGTATCTATTTTATCAATCTAATCTACCAAGCTATCTCTAACTACTTACTATCTGTCTTATCTATCTCTATCCCTACATCTATGTTTAAAGTAACAGTAAATAACTATATGAAACAAATGTGGATTAACAACAAGAAGAACTGATCTCCTCTCAGCATGGGTGGCCTTAATCCCTGTTACCTGGAATGCCCTTCACCTTGGAAGCTGTGAATGCAAAGCCTACCCTTTGAGGAGAGATGGATCCAGCAGCTTTGCTATGACTATTAACACATTGCCTTCAAGCAATTCCTTCTTTATTTGGGGCCAAGAAGTTGTGGGAACAGCTCTCGGTAGACCACAGTGGAAGTTGGATTGAATATTACTGCTCAGAAAAGATAGAAGCATCTCCAAGATTTAAGGCAGATGATGATAATAAGGTTTATTCTGGTAACTATGTAGCTGCACATGTATACATAGCAGCATCTTAGGGAATGGTTAGTTTCATCTTCCAGTGTTCTATGCTTGTATATAAGTTGCTATGTTAAGGAGGCATTCACTGCCTGTGTGACTCTGGGCGAGTCATTGAATCTCTGCTTCATTTTCCTCATCTGTGAGATGGGGATAATAATAGAACCCATCTCCCAAATAGGAACAGGTAGGTGGCACAGTAGATAGAACACCAGGCCTGGAGTCAGGAAGATGTGAGTTCAAATCTGGCCTCAGACACTTATTACTTGTGTGACTCTGGGAAAGTTGCTTGACCCTGTTTGCCTCAGTTCCCTCATCTATAAAATGAGCTGGAGAAGGAAATGGCAGACCACTCCAGGATCTCTGCCAAGAAAATCCCGAATGGGGTCCTGAAGAATTGGACATGACTGAAACAGCTGAACAACAACAGTCTCCCACATAGGTTGTTAGGATAAACAGGATAAAATGAGATAATATCTGTAAAGTGCTTTGCAAACCTTAAAGCGCCAAGTAAGGGCTAGCTGTCATCATCATCATCATCACCACCATCATGTCTCTCCTAGCCTCCATTGTTCCCATCTGTGGAATGGAGACATTAATGACATCCTTCGCTTCTATTTCATAGGTTTGTTGTGATGATCAAGTGAGATAATATAAGCAAAGTGCTTTGTACGTCTTAACACACTACATAAATGTCAGCTTTTATTACTATGTACGTATCCTGTTACCAGGAGATTGTAGTCTCAGCAATACAAGATTACAAAATACTTGTGAAATTGTAAGACTGTGTTAAAACTCCACTAATGAGAAAATGAAAATTATTATGGTGATGAAAATGTATCTTGCTTTGATTCATCTGCTCATCTAGGCACATTTTCATCATTTGATATTGGAATAGAAATTTGGGGATAAAAACCTACACCCAGAAGAATCACCTTGTAGGTATGATGGGGTAATAAGTTACCTCACATGGGTAGCGCTCTCTCAAGTTTACACCTTCCCCAGCATGGCCCTGTGAGGTAAGTTGTGTAAGACTTTTTTTTTAACCCTTTTTACAAAATGAGGAAACTGAGTCACACAGAAGTGTAGGATCACTTGGCTATTCATTGTAGCTAGTTCTCAAATTTTGGTCAAGCACAGTAGTTTTTTGCCCCATTATGTGGCTACCTTCACACGAGACCATTTATCTGTTTCCCGCACTTGGTGATTAGCTAGGCCTAGGGCATGGGAATGGACTCCCATCACAGAAAGTTGATAGATCCTCTACTCTCATGTCCTCAGTCCTGCAGCTGATGCTCCATGCATGCTTAGTTTACTTCTTCTAACAGGATTCTTGCAATACTTCATCCTACTGGAGCAGATAGAATGTTCCACTCAGAATCAGAAAGACCTAGACTTAGATTTGTTGGTGTGTGACCCTGGGCATGTCACATAACCTTTCTGGGCCTCAGTTTTATCACCTGTAAGATGGGTTAGAATCAATGACCTCTAGATCCCTTTAAGCACCAAATCTTTGATCTTCTAATGCCAGATTATTTTAATTTTATCAGACAGCAGACTAGCAGGTCAGTTAGCCTGGCTGATTACAAAACATCTGATGGTTATTCTAATGTAGCCATCAATTCTGTGATTCTAGGATTCTATTTTATTTAAGTCCATGGTTCAGTTTACATTTGAGGGCTAACTTTTGGTTAGATTGTTAATGTCATTCTTCTTGCTTATTCCTTTTACGCCTCAGTGTGGTTCAGTAGGCCTTTCATTTTCTGGTTCTCAGTAATTAATGTATACCATGCTTCCCTATAATGACTTATAGGGCTTATGTGATATATATATATATATATATAATATTAACTTATATATTATTGTTATATTAACATATAATCTATTGCATATATTATATAATATATTATACATTAACTTATATATTATATGTAACTTATATTAGTTAACTTTAAAATATCAAATGAATACATTAGAACTAGTTCACCAACACATTTATTCCTTAATTTTGTTGTCTATAGTGTGACAATTTTAAAACATTTTCCTTATGTAAATTGAATGTTTTCTTCATCTTTTTTTTTAAAAAAAAACTGCAGTATGGCCTCCTGCTCTCAATTGCACGACACCTGGATATTACAGCTTTCTCTTTTGTATCAGAGCTTTCCAAAACGGATCCTGACAAATGAATACAACCATCTCAATGTCCTTTTACCATTTGTAGTGACTTATATTTAACCATGTCAACCTCTATTTGATTTTTATTGTTCAGTTGTTTCAGTTGTGTCCTACTCCTCATGACCCCATTTGGGGTTTTCTTCGCAAGGATACTGAAGTGGTTTGCCGTTTCCTTCTCCAGTTCATTTGACAGATGAGGAAACCTAGGCAATCAGAGTCCAGTGACTTTCCCAGGGTCACGCAAGTAGTAAATATCAGAGGTCAGATTTGAACTCAAGAAGAAGGCTTCTTGAATCCAGGCCCAGCACTCTATTTACTATACTGCCAAGCAGCCTCCTGTATGTGATGTTTTTTATTACTTTACAATAGCATATGAAACTAAATTTTGGAGTTGGTATATATCAGGGATCCCAGAATAACAGAATTTCAGAGTTGGAAGGAATCTTTGGGACCATCAAGTCTGACTCTTGCTAAAAAAGAAAAATATCTCTTCCATAACATACCTGACATGTTCATCCAGATTGAAGCCATCCAGTGGAGAAGAGCCCCTTGTCTTCAGAAGCAGCCCATTCCCCTTTGGGATCTCTCTAATTGTTAGGAAGTTTTTCCTTGTAACAAGCTTACCTATGCCTCTTTCCAGCTTCTAATTCTATTACCATTTCTGCCCTCTGGGGCCAGGTTGGAAAAGCTTAATTCTCCTTCCATGTGATAGTCTTTCAAATACTTGAAGAGAATTATGCCTCTTTTCTCTTTTCTCCAGACCAAGCCGCTATGATACGACTGATGTCTACTAGACATCTAAGTTTCTCTCTCTTTTCCCACAACAGGAATTAATTTTCCCTGAAAGGCAACAAAACTGTCCTGGGTTTGTCCTGCCTCTCTTGAAGCATTCTAAGTCTCACTCATGTGGAATCAGGCCTGTCCAACTAGATGAACATCTGAAGACCACACATATCCTGCGGGCCAGATGTATTTCCATATGTACGTGAAAGGAGCCATGTATATAGAAGCTAAGTCAGTCAATCAACAAACATTAATAAGCATCAATTATGGGCCAGGCACTGTGCCAATTGTTGGGAATACAAAGAAAGGAAAAAAATAGTCCTAGCTCTCCAGGAACTCAGAGTCTAATGGAGAAGCCCACAGTCACACATCCTTGCTGTGTTAGGGCAAAGCAAATCTTCTTTTGTTAACTGTTCAATGACTTAAGGAGTGGTTCATTTCATCCTAAATTAACCCTGAATTCACAGAGTGCCCACCCTTTAACAGCATCCCATATTCTTTCAGCTGATCCTTACCATCCTGTTTCCTTTCTCTAGTTTGCTCATGCCCAGCCTAAAATGAAGCAACTTGATATAACAGAAAGAACCCTGGCCTCTGGGTTCCCTTCCAACTGAGGCTTGGGAGATACAGAGACAAAAATAAAACAGCCCATGCCCTCAAGAAGCCTACATTTTAGCTATTAAATTTTTACCATTGATAGAACCTTGAACCATATACCATTAGTCAGTTTTTTTTTAATTTGGTCTGTACTTAGGAGAGTGTCTCATGCCATAATTTAGTTGTAATAAAGAGATGGGGATCAGGGGTGGAGAAGTTTTGATCTCGAGGCTACATGTGGTCTTCTAGGTCCTTGAGTGTGGCCTTCTGACTGAGTCCAAGTTTTACAAAACAAATCCTTTTATTAAAGGGATTTGTTCTGTGAAGTTTGGATTCAGTCAAAGGGCTACACTTAAGGATCTAGAGGACCACATGTGGCCTCAAGGTCACAGATTCCCCATCTGTGGAGAAGATAGAGAATGTACATGTACGAAGATGGGGGCATTGTGAATCACCCCTGCCTTATAAAGGGCAGTCCCCTGTCATAATCAGATTCTACTACTGGCATCTATTTATCTTGACTATTCCTGGCTGCAGACATAGCATTGTAAACACTTGTGAGCTCATAGCAGAGAGCATAAAACAAATGCAGGAAGCAAAGAACTTCTGCTCTTTTGATCCCATTTGGGATTTTCTTGGCAAAGATACAGAAGTAGTTCGTCATTTCCTTCTCCAACTCATTTTACAGATGATGAAACTGAGGCAAACAGGGTTAAGTGACTTGTCCAGGGTCACAGCTAGTAAGTGTCTGAGGCCACATTTGAACTCAGGTCCTCCTGACTCCAGGCACAGAACTCTACCCACTGGGCCACCTAAAGGTCACTCTAGTCAATCCTATTCCCTAGTGCTATTCTCATTGGTTCCTTCTGGCTTTGGTTGACCAATGCTTTTTAGTTTCTAGCTAGATGGATTCTGTCTGAAAGAGGATCTAAATATCACTCAGATATTCTTTTTCCTTCGTGTTGCTATCATCTTAATAGCTCCAACTACTGACTTGTGTGACTTCCTCTAAGTCTCAATTACAAGAAGCTGTCTCCAACCCCTCTTAATTCCAGTGTACTGCCTTTATTAATTATTTCCTATTTATCCTATCTATAGCTTGCCTTGCATGTATTTGTTTGCATGTTGTTTCTTCCATTAGACTGTAAAACCCTTGAGGGCAGCAACTGTCTTTTGCCTTTTTTGTATCCCCAGTCCTTAGTATAATGCCTGGAACATAGTAGGCATTTAATAAATGATTATTGATTGGTCAGCTGCGACATTATTAGAAATATTAATAATAGCAACAGTAATGGAATAATAAAACAGGTGGGGGGTGTTACAAAGGACCCTTTCATGGTTAATTAACTCATTTGGGCCAGAACTCTCCAGCTGACAACAGCACCACTAATGATAGCCAGTATTTATATTGTGCTTTACAGAACATCTAACATATGTAGTTGCATTCGATCCCCACATCAATCCTGTGAAGTAGATAGTACACACAGCTATTACATTCATTTAACAAATGAAGCCCAGAGGAGTTAAGCCACTTGCCCAAGTTCACAGAATGAGTGTTAGAGATAAGATTCAAAAGCCAAGTCTGCTAGGCTAGTGCTCTTTCTTCCACTCCATATTAAACCTCTGGTACTTCAAGGGACCAGACATCCTGGACAATAGAACCCCTTTGTCAAAGCCTTTTATTTGTCTATAACTTAGAAAAAAACATCAGTTGCGGTGAGCCAACTGGACAGCTAAAGTGGCAAAAAGAGTGGGGAGGGGGAGAAGGAAGGGCAGACCTCTGGTGCACCATCTTTTCCTTTGTAGCACACTGGGTGGAAGGATAGGTAGGTGGGGAAGCAATGAGGCAGAGCTGATTAGATAGGGGCTCTATGTGTGCCTGGAAGCACTTTGGTGTGAAATATCGTTGCGCAGACGAAGTAACACATGCTTATAGTGTTATGCTATTCTCTACTCGGACTCCTACTTCTGGCTTTTCACTTTGAAAATTATGAAACCTCTCTCCTGGCCCTTTGCCAGAGAGAGGTCATCAGACCTCACCTTTACTTCCAATTTTATAAGTTGGATGGAAGAGAAAAGGAAGGAGGGACAGTCTAATGCAAAAGCAGAACATAGGCTTCTGCATGGAAGAAGACAAGAATGAAAAGCCCCGTAACTAGAAAGGAAGCAAAAGCTAGTATTGCTGTTTTTTTGGGAGGAAATGGCTCCGAGTTTTAGAGTTTTCCATCTGATTTATAGTTGCTTATGTTATATTCTTGAAAGCTCAGGGACACCAAGATGTCTGCTTGAGGCCTTTTGGAGGTAAGTTTATGTTTTCTTTACTTCTAGATACTATGGAGAGCTGTGATCAGGGAAGGGGACAAAGAGCATCTTGTCCAGATAACTCTGCCCATTGACCATGGCCAATCAGAGACAGATCCAGGAAGGCCAGTTGGCTTAGATCTCAAGCTTTTTGCTTGAGGAGTCTTCAAACTTAGACAGTAAAGGACAAAAATCACTATTCAATCCCGGGACAAGAATTTCTTGTATATATCCTCCTTTTTTCTCCCTATACAACTACGGGTCTAGTTTAAGCTCTCATCCGCTCATGCCTGGACTTTGCAGTAGTCTTTAAATGATTCCCTTACCTTCAGTTTCTCTAATCCGTTCTCTATTTAGGAGCCACAGTGATTTTTTTTAAAGTATAACCCTGATCATAGTAACCCTTCCCATTTTCCCACTCCTATTAGTGTGTTCCAGTGGCTCCTGGGTACCTCCAGGAACAAATCTAATGATATCATCAACAACAATAATTAATAGCTACCATTTATATAGCACTTACTATGTGCCTGGCACTATGCCAAGGTTTTTACAATTATTATCACATTATGTCTTCACAACAACCCTGGGACATAGGTGCTATTACTATCCATATTTTACAGATGAGACAACTGAGGCAAACAGAGGTTAAATGACTCACCCAGGGTCACACAGCTAATGAGCGTCTGAGCCTGGCTCAGCCACTGAATTGCCTAGTTGCCTTTTTATGGCATTTAAAGGTCTTCAAAACTGGTCTCTTCCTACCTCAGATGAACATTTTTTGTTTCCAATGCAGCATCAGCTCTTTGAATTCTACTTTACCATCATTATCTCTTCCTACCCCCTGCCCCCGCCTCCAAAAACTTCATCGCCAGGAAACTCCTCAAGGAGATGCTTCAGCTTTGAGACTCAGATCTCAGCAGTAGCCACTGAAGGACCAGAGGATGGAGCAAAAAACTTCTCCCAAAGACTCCATGTAAAGAAAACTCAGTGAACTCTTCTTTTCCCATCAGCTGCAGTGTCCGATTCCATTCCATCGTCATCATGCCCATTGTTTGTTGATTGAGTGGTTGACTGACTGACCTTGGTTAACATTGACATCTCCCTGAGTCATCATCTCATCATTGGTTAACCAATTTCTGGGCATAAGTTTATATTTTGGGTATGAATTTCTGAGGGCCTTGTGCAGATTTGCTTAAGAACTTTTAAAAGTGCTGTATCAGTGGGGCAATTAATATAGTATGCTCCATGGGATAGAGAACTCTCTTAAGGAGAAGGATCGATTATCTCAGGCCCCCTGTGAGAGGCCAATGAATAATCAAAGTGGAGATTACCTAATGCTGGGTATGAGTAAGAGAGTGGGAATGATATTCAGGATCGAAAGACTCTTTCCTTCCCCCAAGCTGGCCTAGACCATTAATAGAAACATGGCGTGTGTAATCCTCACAAAGAATGGTCCGGGTTGTCCAAGTTAGTCCTTTTGCCAGGCCATTAGGCAGGGTATGAAGGAACAGCAGGCTGTTTTACCCTGGAGAAGTATGACAATAGCCATTTACTTCACAGGCAGCCAGGCAATAGCCTGATTGCCCTCTGGGGCAGTCCATCCCTGCTGAGGTTACAACCTAGAGGTGTCTTCCAAGTAGCCAGCATGGTCCATTAGGAAATGTAAAAAGCCCACATCCTCAATAATGGAATGATGGCCAATTTCCAGGCTGATGACTCTTGTACCTTGGTATAGTACCTACCGGCAGTTTGTGGCAGTAACCCAAGTATTGACAGGGGGCCAGAATTGGGTAGAATCATGAGGTAGGTGCAGTCTGTTTTCAGTCTCCTTGATCTTCTTGTTTGGAGCTCCTTCTTGCTTTTGATCCCCTTTGCCCTATTCCCACTCTGATCCCTTGCATCCATGCCCTCATGCTGCCAGGGCTCCCTTAGCTCATGTCCACACCACAGGCCATCTCCTCTGGCAGTTCTGAATTCTTACTGAACCCCTTTCCTTTCATCAAAACCCAGCTACTCCGCAGGACCCTATTCACCTTCTCTCCCAGGGCTGGTCTGATAAAGAGTACTGAGACAGAAAGATGCCTGTATCAGCAGGATATCTGTGCTGTAGCCCCAGCTCTGACTTCATCTGTGACCTTGAGTAAGTCATGACCTTTCAGAGCCCTGATGTTCTCATTTATAAAATGATCTGCTTAGATTAGATGATCTACAAGGTCTCTTTGAACTATGTAAAATTCTATGATTCTATTATGAATTGGTGTTAAGGTATTAAAGAATAATAGTAGATAGATATTTTACCCCTCCTTTCAAATGACATTTATATTTTGATCGTCACCTTTAATGCATTAAATTAAAGGAAGGAGTAATGTGGGTAGTTCTGGTATAAGAGGAGCCAATACGAGAGATTTTTGGAAGCAAGGTGGGGTGATGGCATCCCTTAAGTTACATCACAAACAAAAGGATCTATTCTGCCTACAATAACTCATTGATTTATTTTGGATCTGTGATTTCATCACTTTAGGGACTCCTGCTGTGGAAATCCACACCCACCCCTAACTGATAGAGATCATCCACTTGTCTGTAACATAAAAGTCTTACAGAATTGCTTGGGGGCACTGAGAGTTTCAGTGATTTGCCCATTGGAATTCAGTTGGCATATGTCAGATGTGAGATTGAACCCGGGGATAGAATATGGACTGGAATTGTCCATAGACTCTGGGGCAAGCATTACTTTTTCTCTCCTTGAGAGAAGGTCATGTGCCCTATAGGGATAGCACACCTGGACCACCAGATGCACATTCATGAACCCAAGTCATCCTGACTTGAAAGTTGGCCCTCTATGCACAACACCAAGCTACCCCAACGCATATTTATAGAGTATTTTAAACCACAGCTGAGATAAATACCATAAGCATTTTTATTCCCATTTTATGGATGAGAAAACTGAGCCACATTATGATGTACTACCCAGATCAATGTGAATCAACAGTGTAATAATGCAATCTTGGGCTGCATTAAAAGAAGGGATGACTAGAGAGGTGAATCCTGCTGTACTCTGGTCATATGACATATGGAACATTTTGTTCAATTTATATGTGTATATATATATATACATATATAATACATAATATACACACATATATGTATGTGTATGTGTGTGTATGGTTATTGATAAGCCAGAAGGCATCTAGAGAGGAAGGCAGTCAGGAAGGTGAAGGGTTTTCATCCCATGCTATATGATTGGTATAAAATCAGGGGTGGGGAACCCACAGCCTGGAGGCCACATGCAGCCCTCTGAGGTCCTCAAGTGTGGCCCTTTGACACAATCTAAACTTCATAGAACAAATCCTTAAGGATTTAGGCTTAACAAATCCAGTCTAAATGATAATAATAATTAGCATATCTGTAGCACCTTTCAGGTTTGCAAAGCACTTTCCACAAGGGGCCTTATTTAATCTTCACAACAACCCTATGAGGGAGGTGCTAGTATTATCTCTGTTTTACAGATAAGGAAACTGAAGCAGATTTGGTGGCTCATCCGTCGTTACATAGCTAATATATTTCTGAGGCAGGATTCTAATCAATGGCTTCCTGATTCCAGATATAGCACTTTGCCACCCAGCTATCTCAGCCACCCTACCGCAGGAGAAAGAACTAGAGATGTTTAGCTTGGAGAAGAGAATGAGGAAAAGAGGGGAAGGATATGATAGCTATGTTCATGTATTTAAAGGGTTGTCTCATAGATTAATTAGACTTGTTCCGCTTGGCCCCAGAAAGCAGGATTAGGAACAACAGGTGTAACTTACAAAGGGGTAAATTGAGGCTGGATGGAAGAAGAAAGTTCCTCACCATCAGAGCTGCCTCAATAATAGGAGCTACAAATTATGTATAGCCTTCTACAAATATTTCACATGATTCTCACAACAACCCAGAGGAAGGTATTATTACTCCTATTTTACAGAAGAGGAAAGTGAGGCAGACTGAGGTTAAGTGACTTGTCCAGAATTACACAGCTAAGTAAGTACTTGAGGCTGGATTTAAACTCAGGTGTTCCCGATTCTAGGCTCAGCACTCCACCTAGTGCACCACCTCAATGGATCCTTCCCCACTGGAAGACTTTAAGGAAAGGCTAGATGGCCACTTACTTATAGAGGGGATGCTTGCCCCTCTGTGAATATGAGTTGGATTCGGTAGATTTTGACTCTCATATGCTGTCATTCTTGGTCCTGTTACTTGCCATCTGTGTGATCTTGAGCAAGGCTCACTTAGCCTAGCTGGGTCTCAGTTTTTTGATCTAAAGCTTCAGATGTTTGAACTAAATGACTTCCAAGGTCCTTTCCAGCTCTAACTTTATGTTTGGTCAAGAAGACAAACTCCAAAGTGAAATGATTTGCCCAGGGTCACATGGTTAAAGGTGTCAAGGCTGAGGTGTGAATATCCAGACTCCTATCTCCTAACCCAAAGCTTTTTTCCACTAGACTGTGATGCCTAGAGGTCACATTGCGTGGAAATAAAACAAAATATGCACTTTAAAGCTCTTCTACCAAGGGAAAACCCAAAGAAATTGGTCATGGAAAAGCATTTGTTTCCAAGGAATGGAAGAATGAATTCACACAGTGGTGGGGCAGTCTTAGCAGGGAGAGAGATTGAAGTACAGGGTGGAGGGAGAGAAGGGGCAGCCCACCCTGAGAATCTGTGATGAGTGAGGACTTGCTGAGGGGGTCAGCTCTGCTAGGAAGGAATGCTGCCTCCTGTGCTTGTCATGGTGAGGAAAGTGGTGAGTGACTTATACAGTCAACTTCAGGAGCTCAGTGAAAATGTTCCATAATGAGAGTTCTGCATGCTAGACGATAATGACTCTATAGGGAATCATCAAGGCGAAGAAAAGTATGTACTGTACATTATCCTAAATTCATAGTTACCTGAGAGATTGGAATGGTGCAGAACATGTCTTTTCTTTCTCTGAGGTAGGCAGTCCATGTTTTATATCCTTTAAATGCATGTTGAGGCGGGGAGGAGGTTAGCGGTGCAAGAAGGATGGAGCACCTAATGCATCTTTCCTGGCTCTAATTTCAAGTTCTGTGGCAGAATTTTTCCTTTTCTTTAAGTAGAGAGGGGCTTCTGGGGATATATATGGAGGGAGGAAAGTGGAGCCTTATAAGGCTGGTAATGGGACCTGGAATAATTCATCTCCAGACTACCACCTGACTAAACATCAGATGTAAACAGTTGGCTGCTCTACCAGGGGTTTGGTGAGAAACGAGCTGATTGTTTCCTGCCAGTGAATAGGGATATATCTCATTCATTCATCTGTTCAACAAACATGTATTAAGCATCTACTATGTGCAAAGCTAGGCACTGGGGGAGATGCAGAAAAAAATTAAGACATGGTTTGCTCTCAAGGAACGAACTTACAAACAGTTGTGGTTTGTTCTTTATTCTTGAAGAGGACCATGACATTAGGGAGATGATGACATGAATTGCAAATGACTTTGATTTGAGTAAGGGAGGGCTGTGTAAAGTCACCAGACTCACTTTCTCCTCCAGAGCCATCTGGGTCCAGGGGCCAAATATTCATCAGGATGACTGGAGATGGCCCAGGATGCAGTGAGAGACTTTGACCCTTTTAAGCTAAGGTCTTTCCAGGAGATAAGACATGGATGCAAACAAAACAAATACAAATTAAAATACAATAAATGCATAAAAGAATATAAATTGCTAAGGGGTCAAATGAGTGAAACCAATATAGAATGCTATGAGATGAGGTGGGGAAAAACTAGTTTTAATTTACACCTACAGAAAGAAGTATTATCTTCAAAAGTAAAGAAACTCCCAGCCCCCAACTTAATAAACTCCAGTGACTCTCTATCACCTCCAGGATCAAATATAAAGTCCTCCATTTGGCATTCAAAGCTCTTCATAAGCTGCCCCCCCCACATTGCTCATTTCTCACCTTGTGAGAATGGATAAAAAAGCAAGCCAATTTACAATCCAACAGCTGGTAGTAGGGTAGTTCTAGCCAAGCCCTTGAGAGTGGTGAGGGTGAAGGTTAGGAGTCTCCATCTCTTATCCAACCAATCATCTATCCCCTTGATCAGAGAACAACCTTTGAATTTTGAATGGTTGGCAGATTTAGACTTCCCATCAGTGTTAGTAGCAGCATTCGAAGAATAGCAGTGGCCAAAGATAACATTTTCATCAAGAGCTGAAGACACTCCATATATTGACAAGTGGCAACTTCCAAATTCTACCAGCTTACTGGCACTTGGAGCTCAGAAGAGAGCTCCATATACTGAAAGGAAACTTCATAAGGATTCTACATAGAGAGAAAAGGAGCTGTCGAGTTATCCCTATGTCACATGCACCCTCTAAACTTGAGTCTATTCTACTCATCCCATCCCAGGGACTTTGCATGAGAGAGGAGAGCGTGTCTCAGAATTTTGGGGGGATGTTTTGGTACTACCAGATCTTACTGTAAAATCTTAGCAAATGCCCTTTAAAAAAGCTAATTAAATCTGGCTTGCTAATAATAAAGAAATGGGGCTCATGACTAAGGATAAAAGTCACTCTAACCTCTCAGGGTTATATTTCCCCCCCACCAAAACCCTAAGAAGACAAGTAGTCAGCTAATTTCTGGGGAACCAACCCACAAGATTTACTCCAGAGGGGTGCTATAAGGAATGCAAAGCTACTGGGTTTACTTGCATATCTATTTCCCTGTTAAATGGGGAGGTGGGGAGAATGACTTTGATAGCTTTGCAGTCCAGAACACAAAGCATAAGCCATACCCACTATGGGCTAACATAGTCAGCAGTGGTATTCTGATCTTCTAGGGGCTCCTTAGGAGCATCTAAAAAGGTTTAAACAATGGCTAACTTTTCAGCAAAGACACTGAATTAAATATGGTTTAATTAATATCTTTATGGTTGTCTTTCTGTTTCCTGTGGTAGTGAAAGATGGGGAGGGGGTGAGAGAGGGGATAGAGGGATACACTAGATTCATAAAGCATTCAGACAACTCAGAAGATTTGTTTTAGCTGTGAGTTTCAACAGTTTCTACTTATAGATTAAAAAAAAAACAGACCTGCCTCATTTGATGGATTTTAAGGGTCCTTGAATGTCTTGGAGGAGGTACTGATATCATCAAACAGCAAACAGGAAAAATCTCTACTTGGATAATCCCCAATCTGGTAAATCAGCCCCATGACAAAGTGCCAGCTGACCTTGCCACAGAGGGCCACCTTTATCATGATCCACACAACTCAGAGCAGCCAATCACTTGGGTGACATTCATTATCCTTCAAGCTTCATGACCCAGAATGGCCCCAGAGGCTAAACACTACAGGTGAAATGTCTCCCATTTTTGAGCAGGCTTTGTATATTCAGAGAGAATTTTTCTTCTAAATTGGCTATCTCTGCATGCACAATTATGTCTAACCTTTTGACTGAGTTGAACCGTCAGCTTGGTTGAAAAGAAAGTCATTTAAACAATACTCGGTTATTCTGTTTTTGCACAGGAAAGAAAGAAAGAAACCCTGACAGCTTGGTTGACAAAATTGATTAGCTGGCTTAGTCAAAGTGGTCACAAAACCATAGCATTCTCAAGTTGGAAGGGAACTTAGAGTTCATCCAGGGCCGTCCACCTGGCTGTCCATGTATCCCCTCCATGACATCCCTAACTGATGGTCATTTAGCCTCTGCTTGAATATTGCCAGGGAAAGAGAACTCACCACTTTGTCAAGATATCTACTTTAAACAGCCGACTTATAAAATTCTTCATTATATTGAACGGAAATCTGCTCCCTTCTAGCTTTCACCCAAAAGACCTAGTTATGGCTTTTAGAACATGATAAGAAAGAGTAAATCTCCTCTCTCTTCCAGTTGATATCCTTTCAAATATTTTAAGAAAGGGTATGCTCATAGGACAACAATTTGCAGTTATCCTCTTTGGCTAAAAGGTGGGGAGAAATACAAGGTAAGTCTGGAAAGGCAGAATTGTCACAGATTATAGAAGGCCTTTGTCAGGCAGCTTTGAAGGAAATAGGGAGCCTCTTAATATGTTAGAGGAGAGGAATGGCATGAACTGTCCTCTTTAATTTATAAATTAAATATTGTGAAAGTTTCTTTTCAGATCATTACTTTGTGTATGATCATTCCCAACCCCATACACAGGATTCCCTAAAATCATAGTGTTGTTTTAAGATATAAAGTTTAAAACTTTAGAAATTTGAACCTGTATAAATTTAAAGTTTAAAACCACACTAAGATTTTGGGGATACCCCATATGTGACTTTCACTTATGGAGATACTGTGATTGTTTGAGTTTAGACATTTTTTTTCTTTAAAAATTTATCTGTGGCAGAAAAAATTCTATTCTAATGATTCATCATGATGTAGAAATGACCCAGGGTTCTCCAAGCTTATACCTTTGTTAAGTTCCCCTCTTAATGTGGAAAGGCTTCATTCAAGTATGATGATAAGGTAGCTAGATGACAATGTGGATAGAGCCCCAAACTTGTAATCAGGAGAGACCCGAATTCAAATCCTGCCTCAGCCACTTTCTACCTATGTGATCCTTGGCAAGTCACTTAACTGTTTTAGCCAGTAGTGAGAACACCTACCTCAAAGGCTTATTGTGACGATATGATGGGATATTTGTAAAGGCATTTTATATAAGTATTAGCTATTGTTGGTATCATTATCATTGCTGTTATCATTATCACTATATTATTATGCGTGTCATTATGTCACGATTGCTCGATGTATTTAACATTATTATCCTGGCCACGAATGCTGTGGGTTTGACATCCAAGGCTCATTGTAGCCAAACTGGGTGAAACTCTTTACCAGAAGACTGGACACCAATAGCTCCTTAAACCTTCCTTCTACTAATGGGTGAAGGGGTTTCAGTTTCCTTGAGTGGGGGTGGGGGTAGTAGCCACAGGATGAAATCGAGATCTTTGGAAGCATCGACATGAGTGGCAGGGGAAGGAAAAAAAAAAGATTGAGTAGTATTTTAAATGACAATGCAGGATGGCTGGCAGTTTAATAAATTACCCCGAGTTGTTTTACTGCATCTAGCTCTGTTTACATCAGCTTGCCAGATTCTCTTCCATAGAACCGTGTGAGTATGCGTGTGAGTATAGAGGCAGGGGGGTGGGGGTGGGGGGTAGCTGCACAGGCTGCCTGTGCATATACAAGTTGTTGTTTCTGATTTTCCTCTTTGCCACATAGGACCATAGCAATTAGAAACCCTACATTTCTGCAGGGATTGCCATCTCTTAGAAAATGTAATTTAAGACAAATTGTTTTAAAAGTGCCAGAGGGCCACTTAGACTCCCATAAACTTCAGGGGTCTCAGCTTGGAGATACAATGAGCAATTCCTTTGTTCTTTTTACCACCCTGGTGAATCATTTATTGGGGCAACCCTTTCATTTTCTTCCTTCTCTTCTGTCAATTTTTTTTTTGGCCTAACAGATCTCCATAAAGCATTTACGACTAAATAAACTCCTATCAGTGAGCCTGGCTGGACTGTGCTGGCATGCTCCACTGATTATAAACTTCCTACTGCCTGAGGATGGCCTTGGGGTGACTCACAATGAGGAGAGCTCCCCAAGGTGAATGGCAGGCCCGATTGGAACTCTGCCTCCCCAGCCCCGGGGGCCTGTTCACTCAGGGGCCAGCCCTGATGGGGAGGGGCCAACTTGGGCCAGGGCCAGGAACTCAGCCCCTCCTTCCCATCTCCAGGATTGTTCCAAGGGGTTGAAGGCTGTTGATCTAGTTTTTCCTTTTCTTATATTTTGCTGATCCCAGTGGCTAAAAGCTTTGGGAAACCCCAAAATGAATGGGGAACCTAGAAACCATGAAAACAAATTCCTGCCTATTTCACAAATTTATCTAGAGTCAGCATCCCTCTTTCCTTATTGACATGATAAAATGAGTTAATTCAAACCTGGCCTCAGACACTTACTACCTGTGTGACCCTGGGCAAGTCACTTAACCCAGTTTGCCTTAGTTTCGTCATCATGAGCTGGAGAAGGAAACGGCAAACCATTCCACCATCTTTGCCAAGAAAATGGGGTTCATCTCCTTGTTCCTGTGAGTGGGTGGTGAGCCATAAGGGTAGGAATGGAATACTTTCTTCCTTCCGTACCTCTGGGATCCAAGATTTCCTCCATCTGGGGACTGCACTCAGATCACATCCCCATCTATGGTTTAGCAGATGGTCATAAAGAGTTATTATGGCCCCCCAAATTACCATCACTTGGTGGCCAGTGATCTCTGGTGATGAGCCACTCCAAATTTCACTAGGCTGGACCTCAGTAGACAGATCTATAGTCTGTCACTGGGCTTGCTTTTCTACTATCCCTATCTGATAGGGACTGGCAAGGTTGACACTCTGCTGGTCCAGCCTTCAAGAACCTCCATTCTCTGATGAGGCTTGAAATTTTCCCTATTAGAACCTCAACCCTTTAGTTTAAGACTTTGATTCCTATTAAAAATACAAATAGCCCTGGGGCAGAGTTAAGCTATTATGAATTACATTTTAAACTGTTATGATTTATTTACACCTTAATGTGGATGAAGGATAATAATAGCTCATGTTCAGAGAGCAATGGAGTTTGCAAAGTACTTTCCTCTCAAGAATTCCCTCAGGTAGGTAGGTGGTATGAGTATCATAATGTCCACAGTTACAGGTGAGGATACTGAGGTTTGGATGGGATTAGATGAGTTGCCAAGGAACAATAGGTGACAGACTGGAATTGGAGTTTGGGTTTTCTGACTTACAGTGATTTTTTTTTAAATTTAATTTAATCCTTCCAATAAACAAAATCAATTTTCCTTCCCTCTTCCCTCCCTTCATCTGAAAGAAAAAAAAAAAAACAACCCCAAACCAAAATCAAAACAAAGCCCTTGTAGTGAATATTCATAGTTAAACAAAATGAATTCCCCCACTGGCCATGTAAAAAAATGTCTCATTCTTCACCCCGAGTCCATCTTCTCTGTTAGGAGGTGGGTGGCATATTTCATTATATTCCACCTATCCTTCTGAGAACTGGGAACAAGTTGATAGGGGTTGAGGGGAAAGTCTGAGGATATTAGAGTGGGAGTAGAGGATCAAGGATCACCCCAAAACGAATGGGGAACCTGGAAACCATGAAAACAAATTTCTGCCTATATCACAAACTTTTCTAGAGCCAGCATCCCTCTTTCCTCATTGACATGATAAAATGAGTTAATAGGTCTAGGTGGGGATAGCTAGGTGGCATAGTGGATAAAGTGCCTCTGGGCCTGGAGTCAGGAAGACTCATCTTTGTGAGTTCAAACCTGGCCTCAGACACCTCTTAGCTGTGTGACCCTGGGCAAGTCACTTAACCCTGTTTGCCTCAGTTTCCTTATCATGAGCTGGAGAAGGAAATGGCAAACCATTCCACCATCTTTGCCAAGAAAATGGGGTCACCCAAATGGGGTCACAAAGAGTTGGACACGGCTGAAACGACTGAATGAAATAGGTCTAAATACATTTAGTGAGAAGTGAAAAGCTCAATCCAAATGTAACATATTGTTGTGTTTATTATTATTTTTATGGCCAGCTTATTATTATTTTCCTGGCCCTAGACCAGGAGTGGGGAACCTGCAGCCTCAAGGCCACATATGGCCCTTTAGGTCCTTGGGTGCAGCCTTCTGACTGAGTCCAAGTTTTATAGAACAAATCCTTTTACTAAGGGGATTTGTTCTGTGAAGTTTGGATTCAGTCAAAGGGCCCCACTTGAGGACCTAGAGGGCCACAGGTTCCCTGCCCCTGTCCTAGACCCTTCTTGCCATACTAAACATTGTAGAGGTATTAGGGTGAGAATAGTGTTAATTCTAGGGCCAAAGGACCTCAGTTTCTACCCTACCCTTGATGCCTATTACCTGAGTGACCTTGGGTAAGTCACAACATCCCTGGGAGTCAGGTTCCTTATTTGTAAAAGGAGGAGGTTGGAACTAGGTCTCTGAGGTCCTTTCCAGGACCAGCTGGATGATCCTGTGGTTTTAGTTCCATCTCTACTGAACCATTTCCAGAGAACTTAGGGTTAGCGTCCTGAAGGGGGTAATTGGACATTTGTCTGGTGGCCTCTGGGTTAATCTGCACTTGTTTCTCTTGGGAGGGAAATTGGAAACTTACCTAACAGTCTGGCATCATGGGATACTGTTCAACTTACTCTTTAGAAGTAATTAAACCACAAAGGAGAATAAGAGATGAAAAAAATAGTGGTCTCATAGGATTGGAACCTTATGAATCATCTAATCTAATCTTCTCATTTGACCTATGAGGAAATTGAGGCCCAGAGCGGTTAAGTAATTAACACAAGCTCATACAAGTGGGAGCACTGGGATTTGAACCCAGAGCCTCTGACTGAAGATCCCATGCTTTTTTCCACTATACCACACTGACTTCCTCTTATAACCATCTGATTTGCACTTTTTGAAATTGGGCTTGAAGTCAGGAAGACTCATCTTCTGGAGTTCAAATCTGGCTGCGTGATCCTGGGCAAATCACCTCACCCTGTTTGCCTCTGTTTCCTCATCTGTCAAATGAGCCGGAGAAGGAAAAATGGTAAACCACTCCAGTATCTTTACCAAGAAACCCCCAAATGGGGTCATCAAGAGTTGAGAAGGACTGAAACAACTGAGTAACAACAAACAGTAGAATGTATTTAGTCCTTGTTCAGCAGTACGTATGAATCTGGGGAGTGGGGAAGAATGTTAGGTCATATGATCAAGAGAGGATGTTAACAGCTGATATTTATATTATAGTTTACAATTTTTAAAAGTTTAATAAACATTTCTAACTTGATCTAGAGAACAGTCCTATGAGGTAGATGATAATATAAAAATAACAGTAGCTAGCATTTATGTAGCACTTCAATGTTTGCAAAATGCTTTAAATATGTATATTCTCTCTTTTGATCCTCCCAACAATCTTGGGAGGTGGGTGCTATTATTATCCCCATTTTACAGGTGAGAAAACTGAGTCACAGAAAGGGTAAGTGACTTGCCCAGAGTCATACAGCTGTTAAGTGTCTTGGGTAGGATTTGAATTCAGCTTTATCCTGGTCTCAAGTGCAGCACCCTCTGCATTACACTACCTAGCTGCCTCACACATAATCCTAGCATTTCTGCATTTTACAGTTGATAGAACTGAGGCTCAGAGATGAGGTGGCTTGCCCATGGTCAGATGACGTATGAGTTGCAGAGTGAGAACAAGACAGTAATGGGCTCGTCGACCCTCTACAACCATGAGTCACCCTGATTCTTCGGTATATGGAGAGTGAGAAAAAAATGGGCACCATAATGAAAAAGTGGCAAAGAAAACCAGAAAAGAAAAGAAAGATGAAGGAGAATGCACTGAGTTGTTGTAAAGTTGCTGGGCTGGCCTTCGAAGGCAAGGCTCCTATGGGACGGTTGTTCTCTCTGACAAAAGAGGACATGAGCCGCTCTAGCTACCACCCTCAGTGTCCTTGGAAGTTCCATCCAAAAAGGGTGATTCTTGTATAGTCAGCACAGACCCTCTCTGAGCTCTACTGTGCCACTGGATGGGGTTGGGCTGGGGGAGAAGTGGCTCAAGGAGGAAGGCTTTTTTGAGCGTAAATTAATGCCGACCTTCGTTGGAATAACTTGCACTCTTCGGCATTCACAGCTGTGGAGTCACTAGGGAGTTGTCTGGCTACATGTGATTTTACATATCTGACAGCTAAATCAGAGATCCAAATGCCAAATCCGGCACTCAGGAACATGATGTGGATTTGTGACATTCCCAGGGGGACTTTGGATCCATAAAGCAATGAATGGATTACAATGAGGCATAAATACAGCATTTTCATCTGTGACATACAATCTTGCTCCATTATTTCTCACGTTGGTATGCAGAGGAAATCTATACCCACTTCTCTCAGATCAGATCTGCATTCAGAATTAAAAAAAAAAAAGCTAAGAAGCCTCTTGTAGCAGTGGGAATAAACCGAGAACAAAGTATGATAATTACCTGGCGTCTGTTGAAACATCAGGATTGTACCGTTGAAAGGAGCCGGGGGAGAGTGTTCCTCAGTAACTTTCCCACCATTATAATTGAGATTGAGAGGCAGCCTGGCATCATGGAGAGAAGGCTGGCCTTAGAGTCAGGAAAACTAGGGTTTGAGTCCATCTGCCTGACTTGCCAAGTAACCATCAGCAAATGTCTTAACCTCTAAGGAACCATAGGCAATTCTCTAAATCTATAGAAGTTTGGATTCAGGCAAAGGGTCGCACTTGAGGACCTAGAGGGCCACAGATGGCCTCGAGGCGAAGGTTTCCCACCCCCTAGCTATACCTTGTCATGAGTTACAAATCTGCATCAGTGGAGAAAAGTTCTTGCACCAGCAACTACACAGTTAAAACGACAGTTCTAGACACCCCCCTCCACATTGCTATGTTCCTATGTGTATGATGTATAACCATCCAAACACTTTCTGTCTTCCTCCCTCTCACACACGTAACACTTGGCCATTTTTTGTTACTGTTGTTCAGCTGTTTCAGTCATGTCTGACTCATCATGACCCCATTTGGGGTTTTCTTGGCAAAGAGGGTGGAGTGGTTTGCCATTTCTTCTTTTACAGATGAGGAAACTGGGGCAAACAGGGTTAAGTAACTTGCCCAGGGTCACACAGCTAGTAAGTGCCTGAGGCTGGATTTGAACTCAAGTCTTCCTGACTCCAAACCTGGCTCTTGATCCTCTGTACCACCTAGCTGCCCACTTGGCCCTTAGTAAGTATTTAATAAGGGCTTATTCACCATAACTCTGTCTCTCTGTCCTTCTTTCCATATCTCTATCTGTCTCTAACTCTCTGTCTCTCTCTTTGCCTCTTTTTCTCTGTCTCCATCTGGCTCTCTGTCTCTGTTTCTGTCTCTCTCCGTCTCTCTGTTTTTCTGTCTCTCTCTGTCCCTGTGTCTCTGTGTCTGTCTCTCTCTGTCTCTGTTTCTCTCTGTCTCTCTCTTGCTTTCTCTCTCTCTCTGTGCTTCTGCCTCTCTGTCTCTCCATACGTCTACACACATCCTCCGCTGAAAGCGTACTCTAGCTCCTCATCATCTCATGGGGGTGAGCTTGCATTCACAGAACCATCTCTAGAGTGGGAGGGGACTTTAAAATCCATCTTGTGCAAACTCTTCATTTCATAGTCTTGACAACCGAATTCAAGAAAGCTTAAGTAGGTTGCCCAAAGCCACACAGACAGTAAGTGACATGATTGGGATTAGAACCCAAGTCCTCTGATTCCAAGTCCAACAAGCTTTTCTGCTGTACTTCATTGCCTCTCTGAAAGGTGCTCGAAGGCCCTGCCAACAGAGAGCAAGGTCTGGAAGAGCTTAAAGAACTAGATAGGGTTCAAGCACAGGTGTAGTGATTGATCAGATGTGTAACATCTGAAGATCTTCCTCTCCCAATTTGGAGAGACTCATCATGGGCTTGGCTCAAGGATGAGAAATTCTTCAGTGCCTGTAATTTAAGATGACCAACTTAGTAGCCTTGGAGTCAGGAGGACCTGAGTTCAAATTTGACCTCAGACACTTAAAAACAGACATAGATACAGCTATAGACGCACGCGCACACACACACACACACACACACACACACACACCAGGAAAGGTGTTACAGCATAAGAAAAAGAGTATTGGATTCTGGGTCAAAAGACTTGGGTTTATGTTCAATGCCCATAACTTATGATCTGTATGATCTTGGGTAGATCAAGTCATCATTCTGAGCTCTGATTTCTTCTTCTTTAAAATTATTTCAAGGATCACTTACTTCTGAGGGCTGTGTTATTGTCAGGAACAAATGAGATAATGTAGGCAAAGTGCTTTGAAGCCAAAAGTGCTACTTAAATGAAAGCCTTCACTACAGGAGCGCTACCCCATTACTAAGGCCCAATGGAGAGCTAGAGAGAAAACCAGAACCCTGGAAATCTCTCTGCCAGCTGATTCCCGTAGCTCGCTTGGCAACAATGCTTCTTCTCCTTGCTCTTTGTACCCAGCAACAGTGAAGTGTGTGCTGGGTTTACAGGCAACAGCCATATTGTGGCAGCATTCTACACATGCAGAAGGTAATGGACAATCTGGGCTAGAGAGATAGAGATATACACATCCATACATAATATGTATTTGTATATACGTATGTATATCTATTGATACCTTCCAGTCCTACCTTCTTTGCTTCCCAGTATGATCCGTAGTACTGATGAACACCAGGCCCTTGGGTGCTACGAGGCCCCTGAGTGAACCTCTGGAAGCCTTTGGATTTGGTTGATCCTCAGTTGACAAATGGGACCTACCTGTCAGGAGAGGACAAAGGCTGGGTCCCTCTCATTCTATAAAAGCTCATTCTGTGAGGGCCCTTCTATTGCTTCATCTGTCTTTGCGTTTGGTTGTTTTTTGTTGTTGTTTTTTTTTTTTTTGTTTTTGGAGGCTGTCAGGGTTGAGTTACTTGCCCAGGGTCACACAGCCAGTAAGTATCTGAGGTTGGAATTTGAACTCAGGTCCTCCTGTCTCCAGGGTCAGTGCTGTATCCACTGTGCCACTCAGCTATCCCTTTGCCCTTGTTTTGTGACAGCAGGAAAGGAGGCGGAGGTAACAAGTTAGCATCCCATCATCTGGTGCTTTTGACCCAAGACTGTTTGATGGGTATGCTAAGAAATGAATTACCATTTTTCTAGCTATCTTAAGGCTTATTAACATGGGATCTGTGGTTAGATTTCATGGGGTCCATGAGCTTGGACACTTGCTAGCTATGTGACCTCGGGCAATTCACTTAACCTTGTTTGCCTCAGTTTCCTCATCTATAAAATGAGCTGGAGAAGGGAATGGCAAACCACTCCAGTATCTTTGCCAAGAAAACCCCAAACTGGGTCATGAAGAGTCGGACACAAATGAAACAACTGAACAAAACCAACAATTAACTCGGATGGGGAAAGAAAAAATTACATCTTTATTTTTTTTTTACTAATCTCTAACTAAAATTTAATATTTCTTTCAATTATTTAAAAAATAGTATGCTGGGAAAGAACCCAGAGGCTTCACCAGACTGCCAAAGGGGCCCTGACACGAATCAGGGAGCTCTGGGCTATCAGAAATAACTCCATGTTTGAAAATACCTTAAATAGCCATGTTTAAATATACCAAAGTACCAAATAGCAGGCTGTTTTTCCTTCTTGAGGCTTCTAACCTGATGGATTTCTTTGCTCTGTTCCCTCTTTGAAACCACATCCTGGTCCGGGTTGAGGACTTGTGGTTTTTAAGCTTTTAGGACATACCAGGCAGCATAATAAATCAGGAAACAAATGTTCAGGTCATCTTTGCAAGTAAATATTCAGTTGCCTCTCAATTACCTGTGTATGGGTTGCCTGGAACCAATTTGTAACACCTGGTTGGCTTCCCCCTGCCACCCACTTCATCCCTAAGCACTTATCTCCTCACTGACCAGCTGGCACATGCTAAGAAAATGATAACAATTTTTAACACTAGTCTAGAGAAACACATGGCCAGGAAAGCAAATTGCCTGTCAGAAGCTGCAATCATTCATTCCGGAGACAAATGTAAATGCCTTTTGGATTATCCGTGTTGTTGCTTCCGTCAATTAGGGCAGATTATTGAGAGCTGGCTGAATTTTTAAAGAGAAACATTCTATCTCTGCGGCACTTTTCATCTAGCATCTCAAAATGCTTTAATGTGTTCTGACAGTGTCTCTGGGAGATAGATGAGAGAAGGCAGGTATTATCATCCTGTCTCCATTTTACTAATGAGACATGGAGAAGAGACTTGCTGGAGAGCAGTCATTTGATGAGGACAGAGAGAGATATGCTGTTTACTTTAAGAAAGAAAAAATAATAGAGGCTCCCTCCCCCGCTCCCCCAAGCTTTGTGGTAATGTGAGATGAGAAAGGAAGATAAGCCAAATACCATCTAAAATTGAGTTCATAGACATTATCTACTACATCCATCCCAATGCTTTCCATTCTCACCTCCACTGTAAGTTCTAATTACTTTAGTTAACCCTCAGTGCAATGGTATCTTGACAGGTCTATACCATCCCATCTCCAGCCATTCTCCTCACCCACCATCCCTCAGTCTCTCTTCTTTCCAAGGCTATCCTATAAACTGCTACTACTAAACTTATTTTCCTAAAGCACAGATGAAATCATGATACTCCTCTGCTCTTAAAACTTCAGTGGCTCCCCACTGCTTATTAAATAGCCTAAACTCCTTAGAGCTGGGGCCAGATGATCAAGGGCTTTGAATGCCAATGCTAAGATGCATGTTTTCCCCTCATTTATCCTCTCTCTCTGGCCAACCCAGATTATGTGTATTCCTTTAACATTCCCTTGGCTGTCTTGCTTGTATACCTCTGCTTACACCATTTCTTCCATCTGGGACGCTGCTTTTCTCATTTCTGCTTGGAAACATGCTGCCAATCCATCAAGACAAGTTCAAATGCCGCTCACTGTTGTCACAAAGCTTTCTGTCATTCCCCCAGTTCTAAGTGGTCTTTCTCTTCTACATTCTCAATGTTGTTTGCTTCTATTGGTATAGAACTTTTTACCTTCCACCTTCTTCCAATATTAAGTTATTTATGTGCACATTTTATTTCCACTACTAGATTGTAAACAAAGGGCTTTGTGGGTTTTTTGTTTGTTTACATCAGTGTTCTTTTAGTGATGCTGCGTGGCTACAATTCATAGAATCCTACCACAGTCTCAGTTACACGGGGATCACACATTGAGAGGCACATGGTGAATTACAAAGCCTACAGTGGATTAACAATGCAGAGTCAATGCAGCAGAAGTGGAAAGCAGGATGTTGTTAGAGAGATGTATGGCTAGAGAAAAGAGGGGGTCAGTTTTGGTGAAAGCAAAGGATTACCATCAGATAGTCAGTCAATCAATAAGCATTTATTAAGTGCCTTCTATGTGTTAGGTACTGTGCTAAGTGCTATGGATGCAAAAAGAGGTAAAGGACAGTCCCTGCCCTCAAGGAGCCCGCAGTCCAAGGGGAGAGACAATAAGCGAATAAGCATAAACAAGCTACATACAGGATAAATAGGAAACAATTAATAGAGGGAAGCCACTAGAATTGCGGGGGCAGGGGCTGGGAAAGGCTTTCTGATGGGATTCTAATTGGGACTTGAGGGAAACCAGGGAGCAGATATAAGAAGGGAGAGCATTCCAGGCAGGGGGGATAGCCAGAGAAAATGCCCAAAGCCGGGAGATAGAGCATTTTATCCATAGAATAAAAGGAATCCAGTGTCACTGGATCAAAGGACAGGAAATAAGTTATAAGAAGACTGAAAGGGTAGAGTAGGGCTGGGATATGAAGGACTTTGGACACCAAGTAGAGGATTTTGGTTTTGATCATGGAGGTGACAGGGAGTTTATTGGAGTTTATTGAGTTGGGTGGGTGGAGGGGGGTACATGTGTTTTAAGGAAATCACTTTGGTGGCTGAATAGAGGATGAATTGGAGTAGGGAGAAACTTGCAGCAGATAGATCCACTGAGAGTGAGGTGATAAGGACCTGCCCCACGATGGTAGCAGTGGTAGGGGAGAGAAGGGAGTATATTTGAGAGACACTGCAATGATGACAAGTCTTGGCAACAGACTGGATACGGGATATGAGAGATACAATTGGGTATCTTACCCTACCGGAAAGTAGGGGAGAAGGAGATAAGGGGGGATGATAGAAGGGAGGACAGATTGGAGGAGGGGGTAGTCAGAAGGAAACACTTTTGAAAAGGGACAGGGCTAAAGGAGAAAATAGAATAAATGGGGGGTGGGATAGGATGGGGGGAAATATAGCTGGTCTTTCACCACATGACTATTACGGAAGTGTTTTGCATAAGATACATGTATAGCCTATATTGAATTGCTTGCCTTCAGTGGTGGAGGGGAGGGGAATGGGTGGAGAGGGAGGAGGGGAGAGAATTCGGAGCTCAAGGTTCTAGAAACGAATGTTAAGAACTGTTTTTACATGCAACTGGGAAATAAGATACACAGGCAATGGGGTAATCTATCTTGCCCTACAAAAGAAAGTAAGGAGGAAAAGAAAAAAGGGGGGATGATAGAAGGGAGGACAGACTGGGGAAAGGGGCAATCAGAATACATGCCATCTTGGGGTGGGGGAGGAAAGATGGAGAGAAAATTTGTAACTCAAATCTTGTAGGTGTAAGAGATAGTGAGGAATCAAGGATGGCACCTAGGCTGCAAATCTAGGGGACTGGAAGGATGATGTTGTCCTTAACAGTTGGAAAGTATAGGGTGGGGGGGGAAGATGAGGAAGTTTTGCTAGGGGAAAGAGAGAGTTCAATTTTTCATGTGCTGAATTTAAGATATCTACTGGTCATCCAGTGTGAGATGCTAAAAGGCAGTTAGAAATGCAAGACTGCAGGTCAGCAGAGAGGTTAGGGTAGGTTAGGTAAAATTGAAAATCATCAGCATAGAGATGATAATTAAATCCATAGGAGCTGATTAAATTACCAAGTGAAGTAGTATAGAGGGAAAAAGAAGAGGTCCCAGAAGAGAGAAACGTGTAGTTAGAGGATATGACCCAGATGAGGATCCAGCAAAGAAGATCGAAGAGTGGTCTGATGGGTGGGAGGGAAACTAGGAGAGACACTGTCCCAAAAATCTAGGAAGAAAAGAGCATTAAGCAGAAGAGGGTAATAAATGGTGTTAAAGGCTGTGGAGAGGTCAAGAGGGGTGAAGATTGCGAATTGGATTTGGATTTGGCAATTAAAAGGTTGCTGGTAACTTTAGAGAGGGTAGTTTCAGTGGGATGATGAGGTTGGAAGCTGGATTATACGAATTTAAGAACAGATTGAGAGGAGAGAAAATAGAGGCATGTTGCATTTTCATCCACACACTACCAAGCAAGCCAAAGGAAGGCCCCCAGTATGATGGGAATGACTCCTGGTGGAGGCTTTGTTGGAGGATGTGGACAAGTGTGGCACAGGGCTGTAAAGATCAAATGAGACAATGCATGTAAAACACTTTGCAAACCCCAAAGAACTCTATTAATGGGAGCAGTTACCAGGACTAATACAGGATGAGAACTCATGGATGGGTAGCAATGCGCATCATGGGATAAAATACTCACATCGATGAAGTTAAGATCCATCAAGATATCGATATACTAGTTCATAAGCTCCAGGTAGGGCAGAAGCTCCATCACTTAGCACAGTAATACACCTAGTAGATGCTTAATGAATATTTACTGAATGAATTAATGACCATTTCTCGATGATACAATGTTGAGTAACTACTGAGCAAACTCACGTATAACTTGGAGAAGATTCAGAAGAGACTCAACCCGAGTTGGCAATTAATATGTACAAGGAAAAACTAAAGGAACTGAGCTTGGTTAGAGATAGAAGACTCCAAGGACTAACCTTGTTTCAAGAGTACGTGGAAGGATAAGTCAGTAGAAACCTTCAGATCTTAGAAAGATGACTATGACAGAGGTTAATGATGTTATAATAATGACAGAAGAAGAAGAAATGAATTGAAATTTGGCAAGGGATTTAGGTTTTATGAGGGAGAATTTTCTGACAAGAGAGGGTTGCTAAATTCTAGGGTTGATTCCTTGCGAGGTTGTAGAATCACCTTCTTGGAAAGTCTAGAAAATACAGTCTATTAAACTGCCAAGAAACTGAATTGCTTCCATTCAAATTGTCTTAGGAAGATTCTGAAGATCTCCTGGCAAGATAAGGTACCAAACACTGAGGTCCTTTCTCAAACTAAACTTCCAAGGATTCAAACTCGGCTTCAGAGGGTGCAACTCTGGTAGGTTGGCCACGTTGCTCAAATGCAAAACGTACACTTGCCAAAAAGACTATTTTATGGAGAACTCACACAGGGCAAGCATTCACCTGGTGGTCAAAAGAAGTGATACAAGGACACTCTCAAGAACTTTGGAATTGATTGTGTGCCATGGGAGACACTGGCACAGGACCGCTCAGCATGGTATTCCCACATCAGAGAAGGTGCTGTGCTCTATGAGCAAAGCAGAATTGAAACAGTTCAAAGGAAGCACAGGATGCACAAATTTAGAATGGCCACCTCAAATGTTTACATGGACTATTTGTATCCGACCTATGGTAGAGCATTCTGAGCTCATATTGGCCTGATAAGCCAGTCAGACACACTGAATCTTGACTCAAGCATACTGATGTCATTTTGGTCAACGAAGGACAACAATCATACACCATACCAACCAGAAAATATAATAGCTTATCACCTATTTGGAGATAGCTATAAGGCTGAAGGTGGGCACCTGAGCATATTGACAATTTCAGGCCTCATTTCTCACTCAGATTCTCTTGTTTCTAATACTCTTCATTTCTTTAGTGGCAGAATTGAGCTTCTCCGGTATGAGCCAGACCCCTCACTTTGGAAGACCGGCTATGGGGGTCGGGGGAGCTTCCAATCGATTCTCAGAAATTCCCTGCAAGCCCAGAGGAGCTTTCCTTCCCATTTATTTCTGGAGTTTTACCTTGGTTACTGCACAGACAGCTTATTTCTTTGAAGTCTGACAGTCTTGTGGCAGGAGAAGAGCTATTTGTCTGCAGTATACTGACACACATCAGTTGAGCGCTTTGGATTCTTCCTTCTCTTCTTCCCTTCCAAAGAGTAGCAGCACCTGGTCCCTTCCAAATCTCTCTAAGCATTTTTCTTCTCTCTCCTTGTGCTGTGATGTTACAGGGATGGATGATTCTGTCCAGTCTCCCCTCCCATTTTCCTTTCTGCTGATAGGATGGGAAGGGAATTTCTCTACCTTTGTTAGTTTCCATAGGGAATCTTTTTCTAGGAATCTCTGAAGTTTTGGGGTTCTGTTTTCCTTTTTAAATATCCATTCTCTCCTCTCTTTCCCTTCTGCTGTCACACAGAGGGACTCACTTGCCTGTGGCATTGTGAAGATGCTCTCACTCGAGTGTCTGAAGGTCTGTCTTCACTAAGGTAGCATAGCCTGTATTTAAGCCCTGTGGTTGCTAATACCTTCACACCCAAGGCCAGTTGTGTTAAAATATATTCGGTGACTGGCCAGCTGTTCTCACTCGTCTGTCACTCTCTGGGAGCTCTGGTGGGTGATGATAGGGGCTGAGCTAACAGAAATCAGGAGTCTGTTTTTATCGGTGCTGTAAGAAGCCCTAAATAACTACATCTCCCAAGAGGGAAACTGTGATACACTGAGTGTCTGGAAGCCAGCTCTTTAATGTCTCCTACCGGCTGGGAGAGAACTCACCATCATCCTAGCTGATGCTCCCTTCTTCCTGTAAGGATTGCCAAGCACTTTCAAGACATTATTTCATTTGGCTCTCATGACAATCTTGGGAAGTAGGTGTTATTATAATTCTCCTTTTGCAGATGAGGAAGCTCAGATTAAATAAATTGCTCAGTCACACAGAATGCCTGTGGTAGGCTTTGAATCATGGTCCTCTGACACCAAGTCCAGCGTTCTATTGGCTGTGTGAGGTTGTCTAAAATAGACATGAAATCTGTACCGTTTCCAAACCACCATACTCCCAGACTGAAACATCAAAATCTTTTTGACTCTTTCTTCTCCTTCATTTTTATCAAATCAGTCACCAACCTCTGTCAATTCTAACTTCATTATTATCTTTTACATCCATCCTCTCTTTACCATTACCTGTGCCTCTAATGTAGGTCAGGTCCTCATTTTTTCTTGCCTAGAAGATTGCAATGGACTGCTAACTGGCCCCCTGATTTCATCTCTCCACACTTACCCTTTCAATTCATCCTAAAACAGCAGCCAGAGTAATATTACTAATACAAACTTTGATCATGTCACTCCTGTGATCAAAATCTTTTAATGGCTCCCTATTACCTTTAGGATAAAATATAGGTCCCTTAACCTGGCCCATAAAGCACCCCTCCTCCTCAGCCACTCATTCTGGCCCATTTATTACTTGCTCTTACTCTTCCTTTCCCTCTCTCTGATCTAGCTGAACTGCATTAGTTGGCATCCCTCAAACACATCCTGAATTCTCCAGACTATTGAGCCCCTGTTCCCCTCACCTTTGCCTATGACTGACATCTTTACCATATCAAAAGGTGCCTCTTTCATGAAGCCTTCCTTGACTCCCTTCAACTGGAAAGGATTGCTTTTACATATGATCTCATAGCATTTTCCATCCCTCTTATACATTCTTTATCATTTAGTTTGCAAAGGGAGTGTTGACTGGGACATATCCCATGGTGCATGTGTGAGGATGGGCCTTCAAGGGCTATGCCATGGAGCATGCGGGGAATTGATCTGAGCTCCCTGGGCCACTTCTACTGATGTGATGTTTACAATTCAGGAGTCAGTTTTGACTCCTTACTCCTACCCTCTATGTCTGGTCTTTGGTCAAGTCTTACTATCTCTACCTTTGCAACATCAATCATATGCATCCCCTTCTCTCTTCCAACACTGCTACCACCCTAGTGCATGCAGGTTCATATCATCTCAATCAAACCTGTACTTTTGCAAGAGCCTCCTGGATGATATCCCTGCCCCAGTCTCTCCCCACTACACTTAGCTGCCAAAGTAAACTTCCTAAACCACGTCTGACCATGTTGCTTCCCTACTCAATAAAGTCCAGCAACTCTGTATTATCTCCAGGATCAAATGTAAAATCATTTGGTTGGCTTTTAAAGCCCTTCACAATCTGGGCCCTCTCTCCCTTTGTAGTCTTCTGATACTTCGCTCCCAGCTACACTGGCCTCCCTGCTATTTCTTACAGCTGACATTTCATGTCCTAACTCAATGCATTTTCTCTGTCCCCCATGCCTAGAATGCTCTCTCTCCTCATCTCTACCTCCTGACTTCCATGGTTTCCTTCAATTCTCAGCTGAAATCCCACCTTCTGCAAGAAGACCTTCTAAGTCTCTGTCTGTGTCTAAGTCTGTCTGTCTGTCTGTCTCTCGTTTGTTGCGTACTATCTTCCTTATTAGAATAGGAAGAGAGGACTTTTTTGTCTTTCTTTGTATTCCCAATGCTTAGCACAGTACTTGGTATGTAGTAGGTGCTCAATAATTGCTCATTGATGACTTGTGTTTGGGATGTTGAAGCAATCCCCTTCCTATGTCCTTCATCTCTATGACAGAGGGAGGATGGGGGGGAATGGATCTGAGAGGATTGGCCACTGAGCCAGGAAGAATGGTCCATTCAGTAGCTCTTAAAAGAAATGATTGCCACTTGGCGCTTGCTCTCTTCCCATCTGTTAATGGGGTAGAGATAGTGTTGGACTGCCCATGGGAGGGAGGGATTTGAATCTCAGCTCTTCAGCTTGCAAGCTGTGTGGTCTTGGGCCTCTCTGGCCACCAGTTTTCTCATTTGTAGAATGAGGACGTTGGATTTCAAGAGCTCTAGGTTACTTTTTAGTTCCAAAACCATGATCCCATGATCCTTACTAAAATAGTCAAATGACGGCAGCAGCCCTATGGTATTGAATGTATCCCCACCCCACATATTGTGACATCACACATAGTAGGCACTTAATAAGCGTTTGATGAAAACTCATTTTAACCAAGAGCTTTGATCAATCAGCCACTGAAGGATTTCAATGAGAATGAAATGATGAATGGAAGGAGCTCTGTAAACATTAGACTGTTATCCAAATAGCTATTCATTTTATTGTTGTTACTATCATCCATTCTTTAAAAAAATTAGAGAAGTGAAAGTTACCTAAGAGCTCCACCCCTAGTTCCTTTCACCTTGTGATCCTTGAGCTTTACCATGTGGTTCTCTCAATCTTTGCCTCTCCAAGGGATGGGGGAATATGATCTCTTTCAAAATCCTTTAATAGGGGCTCTGGTGTTTACCTTTCAAGCTCAGGGCAAAGGGAAACCTATCTTGTTCACCCTACTTGGGAGCTCCAAGGTGCACTAGGCAGCAGTTCAGGTTTATAAAGGATTTCCCCCTGGGAACAAGCTTCTTGTTCCCAGCAACCATGACCTAAGGATCAGAGCTGTAACCTGAGCCCTAGCACACCTGTGCCTTTGACAGCGGAGGCTGGCTGTGTAAAGCTTCAGCTGACAATCTTATCAGAGATGAGACACCTGCAGTGGGACTCACCCTGGCTCCTGCCTCCCTTCCCATGGGCTCTCATGGCAATCCTGATGAACCAACAGGTCTGCAAATTTTGCTTGGTCCAGTTACAAAGAGATTGGATCAAGCCACAGCCCAAAGATTATGCCGGTAAAGAAATGTATGTTACACACAATGTCTGACTGACTTTTTCTGCATTCCTTAGTCTGGCTCAGTTCCAAGTGAAACCCTTTGACTCTTATTTGAGCACACCAAGTGAAGATTTCCCTGGGGATCTACTTTCATTGGTAACTACCTCTAAGAGATCCAGATTAACTCTGGTAAAGCTCCAGCTTAATGAGAGTCAGTTTTGAACTCTCCACTTGGTGGGTGGGTGGATTCATATGCGTTGAGTTTATGGGTCTGGGTGAAGCCAGGATTAGGCAGAGATGGAATTGGCATGGGGCAATGCAGCTATGTCTCAGGTGCCAATATCCAGGGTGTGTATTATTTCTATACTCTGTCTCTGCGTTAACCTTAGCCTCAGGCAAGGAGACCCCTAACGTCAATCATAAGCAACCAGATGATCTCTCAAGTCTTACTGTGGGTATCAACCTGTCTCTTAAAGGTCATAATATTCCATGCATGGGGGACCAAGAAGCTTCATCTCCTGTTGTCTGGCAAGGAAGGAGGGAGACAGCTGGCCATCAATTTCTTTCTTCTTCTCCCTGGTAACTGAATAAGATAGATACCTTTCATTCTCTAATGGCAAGACTGGCATTGTTTATCATCGTGTCCTCAGACAGAACATGATGTGTACTTGGTAAATTATACTTGCCCAAACCTTTTTTTCAAAAGAGGCTAAATAGCTCATAAGACTTTGGAAGAGTAAAAAATAACTTGTTATTAGGAAAAGACCAGGAGATCCTAACTTTTCCAATGGAAAAACCTTATTTGGTTTGTTGCATTCAGCTTCTTGCTACTTATGAAAGCACACATACACACACATACACATTCAGTGAAGTTTGTGCCATAGCCACCTATTTACTAATGGCACACAGAAAGTATTGCCACTCAAGAGCTGAAGGCCCTGATGGATCTCTTTTGAAACAAGTCTGTAACTTCTGAGGTAAATATCATTTCCAAAAATTTAGAAAAATTTTCCAAAGTGCCTGCGAGAAAACAAAACAAAACAAAACAAAACATGAGGTGAAAAAAAAGGTAGCCTGGGATCAAAGCCTCTACTTCCTCACCACCCACTAAATTCTCAGTCTTTTGCAATCTGGTGTCTACCCCCACCAATCCACTGAGATTGCTCTCTCCAACATCACTAATAACCTCTTACTTGCCAAATCCAATGGCTTTCCCCCCCTCTCATTCCTTATCTTTGTCTTCTTTATAGCATTCAGCACTCTTAAAAACCCTCACCTTCTAGGTTCTCCCTCCTTCCTTGGATTCTGAGATTCTACTCCTGCATCTCTGAGCACTCTTTTCTTCCTTCTCTGTATTAACAATGAGAGGTATTGTCATGTGGCAAGGGTAGAAATGCACCGATGTAGACAGGATCATCTAGGTTGGACTCTCATTTCAGATACTTACTAGCTGTGTAACTTTGAGCAAGTTACCCTCTCTCAGCCTCAGTTTCTTCATCTGAATAATGAAGGGGTTGGATTTGATGACCTCTGAAGCCTCTTCCAGCTCTAAATCTATGATCCTAGGAGCTGCGATGAACCTAGTTCCTCCTCCTATTAAATGTAGGTGTTCCCTCACGATCTGTCCTCAGCTCTCCACTCTTTCTATGTAGGAGAGCTTTATGGATAGAGGGCTGGATTTGGATTCAGGAGCACCTGAGTTCAAATCTGGACTCAGAAACTTACTAGCTTTGTGACCCTGGCCAAGTCTCTTAGTCTGTCTTTACCTCAGTTTCTCTATTTGTAAGCTGGAGATAATAATAGAACCTACTTCACAGCTTTGAAGATCAAATGAGATAATATATGTTAAGCACTTTACAAACCTCAAAGCCTTATATCTCTCTTGGTAACCTCATTCACAACAACCAGTTTTTTTGAAATAATTGTGAAATCTGTATCTACAGCCCTGACTTCACATCTATGCTCCAGTCTTGCATTTTCACCTGCTTGCTGGATATTTCCATCCAGATGTTCCACAAAAACCTTGAACTCATGTGTCTCAGATTGAACTCATCATCTTTCCTTTAAAATCTGCACTTCCTCCTAACTTCTCTATTATTGTTAATGGTACCATCATCCTTCCAAGTTACAAACTTAAGACTCGGTTTTTTTTGCCCTTCTTTCTTCTTCACTACCTACATTCAATCAATGAGAGTCCGACCCAGATATTCCTGACTACATGTTCTGTTGGTTATATCTGTAAAATATCACTCACATCTTTATACCTCTCAATCTATTTCTACCCTAGTTCAGGCCCACATTACCTCTCTCAAAGAATCTTGTAATAGCCTCTTAACTGGTCTCTTTTCATTAAAAGAACAATATTAACTTTTTATTTGTGATAACTGTGTCCCCATCCCCATGGTGTGTGTATGTGTGTGTGTGTGTGTGTGTGTGTGTGTGTGTGTATGTGAAGTACTTTCAGGTAGCCTTAGTTGTCACTGCTGACTTTCTTCCCATAGTCTACATTCCAATTCAGTTCAATTCCATTCAACAAGCATTTATTAAGTGCTTACAATTCACAATTTGCTGTTTTTGCTAAACTGGACTACTCACAGTTATCCCATCTTGTTACACTTTCCTTCAGTTCTGTGTCTTTGCTCATGCTATCCCCCATGTCTGGAATGGACTCTCCTCTTCTCCATCTTCTCCCACTTACTTGGGAATCTAATCTTCTCCCATTCCAAGGCCTATCTATCCCTCATGAAATCATCCCTGTCATTTAAGGTGCATTCAGGGACCACTCCCTTCATGAAACTCTGTGGTTTCCCCAGTGTGAAGCCGTTTCTCCATCTTTGAATCTCACCTAGCATTGAATTTGAAAATTTTCTGTTCATTAATCACATCCTCATATGTATTATGGTTTATATAATATTTATATACTTGTCTCATCTCTTCTAATAGAGAATTGGCTCCTTGAGGGCAAGAAATAAGCCCTATTTGTTTGCTAGGCACGGGGGGGGGGGGCGAATATTTTTTGTCCGACCAACGTTTGTTGAATTATTGTTCAAAAGCACCCTTGCTTCCCTTCAACACATGTAGAAAAGCAATCCAGACTCCTTATCCTAGAATTCGGGGACCTCCTTAATTAAGCCTTACCTATCCAATCTTATCTCCCACTACTGTGCTGGTAAATATTTTACAACCAGTTCTCTGGTGGGGAGGGGGGGAAGGATCTATGACACACACTTAAGTTTAATTTACATTATTAACATTTTCTTCATAATTTTCTTAAGATCAGACAAACAACAAAAGAATAAATCAAGCCTTGATTTATAGCATTTGCTAATTTTTAAGGTATAAATACTTACAGAGAAAATTTAACAATCAGCTTTTGAGATGGTGCTGGCTCTAGCATTCTCCTGCTTCTGCCCTACCTAGGTTAGAATTGTCACTAGCTCCTGAAACAATATGCAGATTCCCACATTTTGCTCATAATATTCCCTCAACACTGAATGATCTCCCCTTTCTTTTTTTCTTAATTTTCTTTTTTCTCAATGATTTGTCAAAATTTTTTAACCTTAGTTTTTCAAAATTTTTGAGTTCTATATTTTCTCCCTTCCTTCTCTCCCTCCTCCTTGAGAAGGCAAACAATTTTATATAGATTATACATGTGTAAAATCGTCATTTTTTTAATACTGGCCTTGCCTACCCATGAAAATTACTATTTCTCTAGTTATTTAAAGCTGATTTTTTAAAGTTTTTTAAAATAACTTTGTTTATATAGTTCCTATGTTTGTTTTGGTTTGTTTTTCATCTTTTTTATTATACTATGTATTATGGAAATGCTTGTTTTATTCCATAAATTAAAAATAAATAAAATAACATTAAAAAGATTATACATGTGAAGTCATGCCAAACACATTTGGATATTAACCATATTGTAAAAGAAACTACTGACCAAAAAATAACCACAAGAAAAATAAAGAAAAGTTTAAAAAAAAAGTATGTTCCAATATGCATCCAGAGTCCATCAGTTCTTTCTCTGGATCTGGAGAGCATTTTTTCAACATGAGTCCTTCAGAGTGCTCTTGGATCACTGCATTGCTGAGAATAGCTGCCATTCACAGTTGATCATCATACACTATTTCTTTTACTGTGTACAGTATTTTGGTTCTGCTCATTTCACTTTGCATCAGTTCATATAAATCTTCCCAGGGTTTTCTGAAACCATCCTGCTCCTCATTTCTTGTAGCACAATTGCATTCCATCATAATCATATAGCACAATTTGTTCAGCCATTCCTCAATTCATGGACATCGCTTTAATTTCCAATTTTTTGCCACCACAAAAAGAATTGTGAGAAATATTTTTGTTAATATACATCCTTTTCCTTTTCCTTTGGTCTCTTTGGGATTCAGATATAGTTTGTGGTATTGCTGGGTCAAAGGGTATTCAGAGTTTTATAGTCCTTTGGGTATAGTTCCAAATTCTTCTCCAATGATTGGATCAGTTCACAGTTCCGCCAACAGTGCATTAATGTCCCAATTGCCTCACATCCCCTCCTACATTAGTCATTTTCCTTTTTTGTCATATTAGCCAATTGGATAGGTGTGGGGTGGTACCTAAGTCTATACATTAGAAATTAGCAAATGCTATAAACCAGGGTTTGAGTTATTCTTTTGTTGATTGTCTAGTCTTAAGAAAGTGATAAAGAAAATGTTAATAAATGTATGTCATAGATACTTTCCCCTCCACTCCCACCAGAGAGCTAGTCATTAATTTGTATTTCTCCAATCAATAGTGATTTAGAACAATGTTTCATATGACAATAGAGAGCTTTGATTTCTTCTGAAAACTGCTACTTCATATCCTTTGATCATTTATCAATTAGTGAATGACTCAGATTCTTATACATTTGACTCAGTTCTCTATATATTTGAGAAATGAGGCCTTCCTCAGAGAAACTTGCCATAAAAATGTTTCCCAGTTTCCTGCTTTTCTTCTAATATTGGCTGTTCTGGTTTTGTCTGTGCAAAAACTTTTAAAATTTAACATAATCAAAGTTATACATTTTATGTATTCTAATGCTCTGTATCTCGTTTGGTCATAAATTCTTCCCTTATCCATAGATCTGACAGGTACTTTTCCCATGGTCCTCTAATTTGCTTATATCATCCTTAAGGTCAAGGTCATGTCCCTATTTTGACCTTATCTTGGTATATAGTGTGAGACTTTGGGTCTAGACTTCATTTCTGCCAAAGTGCTTTTCAACATTCTGGGCAATTTTTGTCAAGTAGTAAGTTCTTACACCCTAAAGCTTGGCTCTTTGGGTTTATTAAACACCAGATTACTATGGTCTTTTACTACTGTGTTTTGTTTACCTAATCTATTCCACTAATCCACCACTCTATTTGTTAGCCAGAACCAGATTGTTTTGATGATCACCACTTTCCTTGAACTGAGACCAGGGCCCCTACTATGAGCAATGACAAGTACACTTCTCCACCCTGAAACTCTGACCAGGGCCCCTGTTCCCCTGCAGCCACAAGGGCAAGAGCTGCCCTTCACCCTGGAACTGAGATCTGGAACCATCTATGGGCCATGTAACAGGGTCCTGTGCCCAGTGCCAGGAAAGGCTCCCCTGTAATTGTTGTCTAACCCCCTTAGCATCTCTGGGCTGAGAGCTCCTGAAGCTGCTGCCACTGCCATTGTTACAATTGTCTCCAAAGTCTGCTGCTGGTATCATCTCCATGTAGAGACTGTGCTGTGGTCTGGACCTGACCAGCACCCCAGTGTGACAGATCTTTTCTGCCAACCTAAGTTGCTGGAATATTATTTCACCCTGATCTTTTGTTGGCTCTACTGCTCTAGAATTTGATTTGAGGTGTTATTCTAAAGATGTTTGGAGGGGAATTTGGGGAAGTTCAGATGAGTTCCTGCCTCTAGGCCACCACCTTAACTCTGCCCCTGATTTCCTTTCACTATCAAGTTATATCTACCTGTTAAGGTCCAGCTCAAGTACCACACCCTCCATGAAGCTTTCCCTAGTAACAGTTGCCAGCATTGTTCTTTGCCTTCCCTGGTCATACTCATAAATGTCATCTATGCATTCTGTAAGCACATTTTGGCCTTGAATTTTTTTTTCCAGTTTAGCTCAAAGGCTGGGCTGTGGGAGGCCAAGCCTTGGATTTAGACCCAGAAGTTCTGGGTTCCAAACCTGGTTCTCCTACTTATTAGTTACATAACCACGAGCAGCTCATTTAATCTTTCTGAGCCTCAGTTTCCCTAAGGGTAAAATCATTGTGAAATTAACACTTAATTATTTTGGGTTGTGAGAATAGAATGAATTACTACATATCAAGGACCATATAAATATCAGTTATTATTACTTTTTAAGGGATTTTTTTTTGGCAGGGCAGTTGGGATTAAGTGACTTGCCCAAGGTCAAACAGCTACTAAATGTGTCAAATGTCTGAGTCCTGATTTGAGCTCAGGTCCTCCTGACTCCAGGGCTGGTGCTCTACTCACTGCGCCACCTAGCTGCCCCAAGATCAGTTATTATTACTGTATTACTTTCTAATTATTTCTAGGGTGCAAGTCTTCTCTCCCCAAGTGGTTATAAGAATCTTGCTTGGATTGTTTGTACCTTCACAGCAGTGGCACATTCTGGAGCACTTAGACCCCTAAAGTCTTAGAGATCTTATATCTGAGATGGAAGAGACCTCAGAGGTCATATGGTTTGAACCTCCATTTTATAATGAGGAAACTGAAGCTCAAGGAGATTAAAATGCTTTGAGCAGGGTCATATAGCCATTGTAGTAAGCCTCAGAGGCAGAACTTGAAGCCAGGTCTTCAGGCACCAGAGATAGTAGTATTCTTTCCATTATGCCATGCCAGTTGTTAAAGTGAATTATCCTTTTCAGATTCAGCCTTCTGTTGGTAACTTGGCCAAAGGTGGAGCTGTTTAGATATTACCAGATATAGGAGCCTTTTCTCTTTCTCTCTTTCTCTTTCTTTCTTTCTTTCTTCCTTCCTTCCTTCCTTCCTTCCTTCCTTCCTTCCTTCCTTCCTTCCTTCCTCCCTCCCTCCCTCCTTCCTTGCTTCCTTCCTTTCAGAAAAGGGTGGCAGAGAGAAGCAAAATAAGCATTAACACCAGCCCTTCCCCCATCCTTCCCCTTCTCCCAGCTCCCAGTGAAAAGAAACTAAAACCATTAGATTCACTTCAATTGCCTCACCTGACCTGAAATGAACTCCCTCCCTCAGGCCTGTAAGGAAATTCAATTAAAAGGTCCATCTGTGAGGCAGCAGCTGAGGAGGAATTACAGTGGGGAGGGAGGCCCACATTTTCATTAAAAAAAACCACCCTTATACTCCTCCTCTGTCTCCATCCTATCCCCCTAACCCCCTTTGCCTCACTCTTATTAGACCCATCACTTACCTCTAAACCAGCATTTTCATCAATTAGGCCAACCCAGAAAAGTAGCTTTTGTCTGCTCCAGCCAAATGGAGGAAGACCAGAGACAGGGTGCATCCCACAGACACAGGGCCATGCTGGGAAAGAAAGAAACAGAGCTGCCTTCCCGCTACCCCAGCCCCACAGGGGTTAGGACATCAGACCCCTCCTGGCCAACTGTCTTGGCTACCTTAATGCTACTGTTCTATGCATGGTCTCTGCATAGTCCCCATCCAAAATAAAATGGAATTGAAGCGCAAAACCAAAAAAAATTAAAAATGAGGCAATAGCAAATCTCAAAGAGGTGAATTTTTAAGAATAACAGGTGGGGAAAAGGGGGAAGAAGTAGCAGGGAGACAGGAAGGCAGGATGGAATATAGTGGCATGGGCTGCTATAGCTGCCTGTCTCCTCTCTGGAGGGATGCCATGCTGCATTAGGCCCACCACTTGAAGTGACATGTGACAGTCTCTGCTGACTGGAGTGGCCCTTCTACATGGGACTTTTTGTTGAGGCTGGGGCAGATTTGTTATGGGGCGGGTGAGAGATGGGGAGGGAAGGGGAGAGTGAGAAACTTGCCTTCCCTAGGTGTGTATTACTGCCCTGGCCAGGTGGACTGGGGCATCTTTTCCAATGCAAATGCTTATCTTTCTGGGGAGTTGGTGCTTTTTCCTGCTTTCTCTACATTTTCTCCAAAATAAGGATTAATTGTTCCCTGGGAAACACTCACTAATGATAGTGTGGTGTCAGACTGAAATATTGCACAAGCGGAGGCCTTCTCAAGTACACCTCAGTTGAGCGGTTTTCTAATGTGTCAGCTGAAATGGGGCCTTGTTTACCTTGGGGACTCCTCAGGCCTCTTTCCAGTTTGCTCTTGCTCCCAGGTGATTATTTTAATAGGAAAACATATGAAAGAAGGCAGTCAGCTCACTGTCTTAACGCTGTCCTCTTTCAATGAGGGGAAGAGAGGGAGAGTTCTATACATGGTGTGTGAGAGAGAGGATTTATGGGAAAAAGCCCAATAATAGACAGGGAGTTTGGGGTCCTAATGTGTGCAATTACAAGGGACAAGCCCTTCCTTAGTTACACTGCCTGATATACGGGCACATTAGTTACCAGCTTAATTGCCTAACTGGGGTGTTCTGAGGATTGTAAGTAGTTGAAACCTCACAAGAGAGAGGCCATAATTACTACAACTCAATATTACAATTTTATTATTTGGACAAAGTTAGACTCTATAGTGACATACTTACATGAGTAGCGGAAGTTCTATTTCAGGTGCAAAATTAATTTATTTAAGGCACAGTCTAGGAGGTTATTTCTAACACAGTAGGTATTTAGCATGTCACAAACAAAATAAATGGAGGCCCTTGTCTATTATCGATCTATCCTTTCAATACATAGGAAAAAGGCCTTTGGCAAATTACTTATCCTCTCTGGGTCTCAGTTTCCTCATCTGTCAAAGGAGGGAGTTAGACTATATGGTCCCTAAAGTCTTTCTAGTTTTAAATTCTATGACTCGCATCAACTGAAGCATTATAAAAAATTAGAAGCCATTCAAAGAGCAAAAAACACCTTAAATGAAGCAAAAATTGGCTTTTTGCTCAACAGGACCAGTAGGAACACAAGGAAAGGGCAGATGAAACATATCATTGGGGAGAGAGAGACAATAAATTTTGCATAGACTCTTTGGCTGAGTCTCTAATAAAAGGTAGTACGCTGGTATTATTCCAACTCATTTAAAGTTTCTATCCTTTTGTTCTTTCTCCTATTCCTTCTCTTCCTCTTCTTTCTCCTCCTGTTCCTGTTCCCTCTTCTCAATCTCAATTGATTTGCATAATGTGAATTTATTTTTTATTGGAAGAGCTTGAAGTCGAATCCTTGCTCTACCAATTCAAAGGAGATTATACATGCAAAGCGCTCTGTAAATCTTAAAGCGCTATATAAATGTCAGCTATTATTAGTGCTACAGAAAGTACAATAACCCCAAGTGGTTATTGTTTGTTGCGGTTCCTCCCCTCCCCCAGGGTAATGTGTGTAGTATTGAAGCCTGCTATTGGTATGGCATATGGTATATACTACCCTCACTAAGAAATTGTTCTCTTGACTTTGAGGAATGTTCTTCTGCCCCAGGCTTCTAAAGACTCACACTCACTCAACTCCTAAAGCAAATAAAAGAACCTGCCCTTAATTGTGAACTGAATATATGGCCACCCATTTAGGCCATCTGGGCAGCTAGGGGGAGCCATAGTGCACAGAGTGCTGGGCCTGAAGTCAGGAAAACTTTTTCTGAGTTCAAATCTGGCCTCAGACACTTGCTGGCTGTGTGACCCGAGACAAGTCACTTAACCCTGTTTGACTCAGTTTCTTCATCTGTAAAATGAGCTGGAGAAGGAAATGGCAAACCGCTCCACTATCTTTGCCACGAAAATTAAGAATGAGGTCACAGAGAGGTGGATACGACTGAAATGACTGAGCAATAACAGCATTTGGACTGTTGTAATGTGTATTTAGACCAACAAGTTTAAAACCTTCCATTCCTTTTCTAGGGTCTTGTCATACTCTGACAATAGGTTTCATTCCCCTATTTTGGTTGGAGTGGGGCGGGGCGAGAGTCTATGCCAACTTGCGTTGTACATAGTACTTTTGTTCGCCTTCCTTTTTCCAATATGTAGGCTTCTCAGTGACTTGTTTTTTCTCGAGACAGGTAGTGAGTTTCCCAATTTTGGAAATATTCAAACAAAGTCTCTATGATCAGTTGTGGCTTGATTAAGCATCCGTTAGATAAAAAGGCCTCTTACGTCCTTTCTCGCTCTTTGAGATTCTGTAGACCTTTGGGTAAGTCATTTAACTCCCTCAGGTGTCCGTCTCCTCATTTGTAAAATGATAGAGGTTGGATTGGGTGGTCTCTGAGGTTCCTTCCAGCTCTAGATATATGATCCCGTGTCCTTTCCTATTGCTGTGGATGCTGCTGAGGGCTGCTTTGGTGCCATGGAGTGTTCTGATTCCTTATGAATTCTTGCGGTTTTGCTTCTCTTAAAGTTCTTTTACTTTGCTAGTATCTGTGGTAATTTGTGTTTCTAGAATTTGACCTTTATTGATGAAAAGCTACACTGAGCGATTATTGGAAGCTTGTCTGTCTTCTTGCCTTTACTGACATCCGACACGATATACAGGGTGTTCCTAAAGTCTGGACACATAACGCAAAAATGCATATTTTCAAGAAGTGAAATGAATGAAATTTTCAACAACATTTTATCTAATTGGAATATTAACAAATAACATCTTCAATATGATTTCCATCATTTGTGATGCAAAGGTTGATGCGCTTTGCAAGATTCACGTGAACTCGATACAATAACTCCACATTGCTTATGTGGCCAGACTTTAGGGACATCCTGTACTACTACCAAGTTAAGAGAAATGCTTCTAAACAATTTTATTTTCTGACAAGTTATAGTTTTATTCATCCTAGGGAGGTCTCCAGAAAGAAGCATTATTCAAAGATTCTCTCATGTGATGTGGCCATTCCTTTGCCTCTGAGTCTGTCTGGGAAAGCCTAAGGCCAGGGAAGCCCTTCCTTGGATCCCCAGGCTTAGAATAAGGACTCTTAGCCCCTTCTGTGCAAGGGACCCTTTGACAGTCTGGTGAAGCTGAAGCATTAAGGACCCTTTCTCAGAATAATGTTTTTAAATAATTGAAGGAAATGCTAAATTTGTTAGAAGCTAGTGAAAATAAAGATTTTTTTCCTGCCCAAGTTCACGTATCCTCCTGAAATCTGCCCATGGACCCGAATCCCTCTGCTCCCCCAGCTCTGGACCCCGAATTAAGAACCCTTTGCCTTAGAAGGATAGAAGAAGGAAGAATCTGGGGCAATTGTTATTCTGTTCAAAGAAACTTTAAGATATAGTGTGTATTATAGAAATTGTTTTCCCCCTCCCACAAATATCTCTAGGAAAAAAGCCTGTCACATATAACAGAAAAAATGACAATGGGGTGACCTTTACACAGGGCTATAATGGCTACAAATTGCTTTATATCCATTATCTTGTTTGAATCTCACAGCTAGGTTGTTACAAGTTGTTATTGTAGTTTGTTAATCTGAGCAGAAGCTTGCCAGATGCTATTGTGACTGTGAGGGGGCAGAAAGGTGGTAAAGTGGACAGAATTCTGGACTGAAAGTCAGGAAGATCAGAATTCAAATCCAGCCTCAGATACTTATTAACTGTGTGAACCTGGGCAAGTCACTTAGCCTCTGACTTTCTCAGTTTCTTCATCTGTAAAATGAAGATAATAATAGCACCTACCTCCTGGGGTTGTGACAATTAAATGAGATCATTGTAAAGCTATTAGCACAGTGCCTAATACATAAGAAACACTACATATATGTTAGCTATTATTACCTATTGTCTGTGTGTGTTTCACACATCCCCCCCTTTTTACTACACAGGGCATCCCAAAAGACAATGAAGTTTTAAACTATTAAAAGTTTTCAAATCAATTAATCAATAAACATTTATTAAACCCTACTATGTGCCAGGCACTGTGCTAAATGCTAGACTAAGACTTTTGGGATACCTTGTATAGAGGGCATAGCAGATTCAGGTTAAAATCTTTTTTCTCTACATTTTTGTGGAGTCTAAGGATATAGTTACATTGAGCAGAAAAGCTGAGCAGGAATAAGGCAGCTGCCAGTTTAGAAAATAATTGTAATTATGATGATGATGATGACTAACATTTAGGTAATGCTTTAAGGTTTTCTTTTACCTGAGTCAAAAATGGGGAGCTGAGATCAAATTTCTTTCATCAGTTCTTTTTTTTTTTCTTTTCTTTTTTTTTTTTTTTACAATGTGGACTCTTTTTTAAAAATCATTATTTATTTATTTACTATTTTTAGTTTTCAGCATTAATTTTCTCAAGAGTTTGAATTACAAATTTTCTCCCTCTTTCTACCCTCCCCCCCCCACTCCAAGATGGCATATATTCTGATTGCCCCGTTCCCCAGTCCCCTCCCCTTTTTCCTTACTTTCTTGTAGGGCAAGATAGATGTTTATGCCCCATTGTCTGCATATCTTATTTCCTAGTTGCATGAAAAAACTTTTTCTTTGAACATCTCCTTTTAAAACTTTGAGTTCCAAATTCTCTCCCCTCTTCCCTCCTCACCCACCCTTCCTAAGAAGGCAAGCAATTCAACATAGGCCACATGTGTATCATTATGTAAAACCCTTCTACAATACTCATGTTGTGAAAGACTAACTATATTTTGTTCCTTCCTATCCTATCCCCCTTTATTGAATTTTCTCCCTTGACCCTGTCCCTTTTCAAAAGTGTTTGCTTTTGATTACCTCCTCCCCCTATCTGCCCTCCCTTCTATCATCCCGCCTTTTTTTAAATCTCCTTCCTCCTTCTTTCCTGTAGGGTAAGATACCCAATTGAGTGTGTAGGTTATTCCCTACTCAGGTCAGATCTGATGAGAGCAAGATTAACTCATTCCCCCTCACCTGCCCCCTCTTCCCTTCCAACAGAACTGATTTTTCTTGTCACTTTTGTGAGAGATAATTTACCCCATTCTATCTCTCCCTTTCTCCCTTTCTCAATATATTCTTCTCTCATCCCTTAATCTGATTTTATTTTTTTAGATATCATCCCTTCATATTCAATTCACCCTGTGCTCTCTGTCTATATTTTCCATGTAGGAATGTAAACAAACCAGTTCAACTTTAGTAAGTCCCTTATGATTTCTCTTTGTTGTTTATCTTTTCATGCTTCTCTTCATTCTTATGTTTGAAAGTCAAATTTTCTATTCAGCTCTGGTCTTTTCACAGAGAAATCTTGAAAAGTCCTCTATTTTATTGAAAATCCACATTTTGCCTTGGAGCATGATATTCAGTTTTGCTGGGTAGGTGATTCTTGGTTTTAATCCTAGCTCTATTGACCTCCGGAATGTCATATTCCAAGTCCTTTGATCCCTTAATGTAGAAGCTGCTAGATCTCATGTTATTCTGATTATGTTTCCACAATACTCAAATTGTTTCTTTCTGGCTGCTTGCAGTATTTTCTCCTTGATCTGGGAGCTCTGGAATTTGGTGACAATATTCCTAGGAGTTTTCTTTTTGGGATCTTTTTCAGGAGGTAATAAGTGGATTCTTTCAATTTCTATTTTACCCTCTGGCTCTAGAATATCAGGGCAGCTCTCCTTGATAATTTCTTGAAAGATGATGTCTAGGCTCTTTTTTTGATCATGGCTTTCAGGTGGTCCAATAATTTTTAAATTATCTCTCCTGGATCTGTTTTCTAGGTCAGTGGTTTTTCCAATGAGATTGTTCACATTGTCTTCCATTTTTTTCATTCCTTTGGTTCTATTTTATAATATCTTGATTTCTCATAAAGTCACTAGATTCCACTTGCTCCAGTTTAATTTTTAAGGTAATATTTTCCTCCATGGTCTTTTGGACCTCCTTTTCCGTTTGACTAATTCTGCCTTTCAAGGTATTCTTCTCCACATTGGCTCTTTGGAGCTCTTTTGCCATTTGAGTTAGTCTATTTTTAAGGTATTGTTTTCTTCGGTATTTTTTTGGGTCTCCTTTAGCAAGTCATTGACTTGTTTTTCATGGTTTTCTTGCATCATTCTCATTTCTCTTCCCAATTTTTCCTGTACTTCTCTAACTTGCTTTTCCAAATCATTTTTGATCTCTTCCATGGCCTGAGACCAGTTCATGTTTTTCTTGGAGGCTTTTGATGTAGGCTCTTTGACTTTGTTGACTTCTTATGACTGTATGTTTTGGTCTTCTTTGTCACCAAAGAAAGATTCCAAAGCCTGAGTCTGAATCTGTCAGTCTTCACTGCCTGGCCATGTTCCCAGCCAACTACTTGACTCTTGAGTTTTTGTGGGGGTATGACTGCTTGTAGAGTAGAGAGTACCTTGTTCCAAGCTTGAGGGGATGTGCTGTTGTTTTCAGAGCTATTTCTATACAGAGCTATTTCTGCCACACCAGTGCTCCTCCTCTCCCAAGAACCACCAACCTGGACCGGACTCAGATATTAAGCAGGCTCTGCCCTCCCACTCTGATCCACCACTTAATTCCTCTCACCAGGTGGGCCTGGGGCCCAGAAGCAACTGCAGCTGCAGTTCTGTAGCTGCACCACCTCTGCTGCCCCCGGGGTGGTGGCTGAACCTGTCACTGTCCCCTGCAGCTTTTCCCACTAACCTTCTCTGTTGTCTTTGGTGTTTGTGGGTTGAGAAGTCTGGTAACTGCCACAGCTCACTGATTCAGGGTACTAGGGCCTGTTCTGCCTGGCTCCCAGTCTGGTTGGTCCAGGTGCAGCCCACTCTGGGCTCTGCTCCACTCTGCTCCCAGCTCTGTTTGCAATAGACCTTACCCAGCAACCATCCAGGCTGTCCTGGGCTGGAGCCCTGCTTCCCTCTGCTATTTCGTGGGTTCTGCAGTTCTAGAATTTGTTCAGAGCCATTTTTATCAGTGTTTGGAGGGTCCTGTGGGAGATCCCTTGGCAAGTCCCTGCTTTCCAGCTGCCATCTTGGCTCCACCCCACTTTCACCAGTTCTTGATGGTAATAGAAACCAGAGTGGCATGGAAATCTAAAATCCATTAAGAATCCCAAAACTTGTTGGGGCCACTCATTTCCAACTTCTTCCCTTCTTCTGCTACAAAACCGTTCATTATTATTGTTAACCAGTAGGATTGGCTGGTGTGGAGTTCTCTTCTCCTACTATCCCCAACATCTTCTCCTAAGTGAGTGTTAATCTGTGGGAGAGTGACCCAGAGGCAAGCAACAGGGGTGGAAGGGAGAACTGCAGGAAAGAAAGGAGGCTGAATTACCTGTCTGAGTAGTGAGACACAGTGGAGTCCTCGACTAGGGTTGAGTATAGCACAGAGAGTGCTGAACTTGGAGCCAAAAGAATGCTGAATTCAAATCCTCAACATTTAGCAAATTGTGTACCATGCCTTATCATGTACCATTGACTTAACCTCTCTGAGGCTCAGTTTCCTCATTTGTTTTCTTTAAAGGAAGTATAATAATCATGTAGCACTGGTAGTACTTTATAGGATTGTTGTGAAGTTCAAATAAGATAATGTGGATAAGTGCTCTGAAAGCCTTAAAGCACCATATAATAAATGCCAGCTAGTGTTATTTATTTTCAAGACTTCTGAAACAGCCATGAAAATTTAACACAAAGAACATTCAAAGCATTTGGGCAGAGTTTCCCTGCCTGAAGTTTCCACCTGATAGCTCTATTTTTGCATATCTTCTTTCCATATTGTGATCAAATATACACAAATGTCTGCTAGCCTTTTATTTGGGAGAAGATTTCTTTTTTAAACATTTTCTTTTGTTTATTGATAAATAAATATTCATGTGTTATTATCTTTTATGTTATATTTATTATAATGTATTTATTAATGTGTATCACTAAATATTTATTTATTTTTCCTTCCCACAGCCCCTCCCCAGAATGAAACAATTTAAAAAAATATCCCTCAAAACAAACACATAGTCTGGCCAAATTCTAACATTGGCTATATTTTAAAGTGTATGATTCATTCTGGATTTTATATTCATCACTTTTCTGCCTGAAGGTGGGTGACATAATTCAACTTTAGTTCTCTGGATTCATAGTTTGTCATTGCATTAATCAAATTCTAAAGTCTCTCAAAGTTGTTTTTTCTCTATAATGTTATCATTGCATAAATTGTTCTCCTAGTTCTGCTCACTTTGCTCTGCATCAGTTCACAGAGTTCTTCTCAGTTTCCTCTGAAACTATCCATTTGGGGTACTTTCTTATGGCACAATAATATTCTATTACATTTGTTTAGCTATTGGGAGTAGATTTCTTATAAACTGAGTAGTATGATTATCTTTGTGGAGGCCAACTTTACAACTGGATACAATCAGAATTAGTCCTTCAGACTTCATGATAATCCTGACAAATCTGGACACAATCAGATTAGAAGTTTTGCATTGGCAGTGTCTCCAACCAGCCCCTCTCCTATTGATATCAAGAGGAGAAAAGTTAACTAGCTGAAGTTTTGTCCCTGATGTCTGCCATTCCAGTTACATCATAATTCCAATCTAACATTTTGCCAGAGGGGCTAGTTCATTGGTCAGAGGTATGGGCTTTGCATTAACTCAGTTCCTCTGAGTTAAAGGTACAAGTCCCAGTGGGCTGAGGAATAAGCATTTTACTGTTCTTGTGCATGTGAGTAAGTGCTCATAAATACTGATGATTAGAAAGACATCACTCTCTGGGCCTCAAGTCTGGTTTGCCCATTGCTGTATTGCTGTGTTATGTGGAGACAGTCAAAAAGTTATATTATATAATGTAGAGGGACATGAACTCTCTAAAAGAATTCCACTGTTCATTCCACTCCAATGTCAGTAACTCTATTACCTTATACCAGTGACCTGGTGATGTTGCATCAGTTAGCTGTCTGCATTAGTAGTCTCAAAAAGTACTTTCCAAAGACTATGGACTTTAGATTTTTATTAAAATCCATGCTTGCCCCAGCCTAACTTTTCTCAGCTTTGTCTCATTTTTCTTTCAGGCCCCATTGCTATACCATCAGGATTGGAGGGTGATCATTTACACAAAAACCTTGAAGGGAATTAATTGCTAAATATAGATGCATAGCCTTTGGGTCCCACCCACTCTTTACCTTCTTAGAATGAGGCTCAAATTATGGGGACTTTTAATAGTAATTTATCTCACCAGGTTTAGATGGATAGAGTTCAACTTTCTAATCAACATAGGCAAAGAATAGACTTGAAAGAGGAAAACATTTATTTGGGACTGAAACAAATAATGAAGCAACAGAGAGACTGCATCACACGTAATTCCAGGCAAATACAACCTTGTCCCTCATGCTTCTTGAGCAGTTTAGGAGGTGAGACTTCTGAGTCAGCATACTAATTGAAAAAGCCAGTATAAGATCTCTAGGTATTCAAGGTGAAGATTGGGGAAATTTACACATTTGAGTATTATAAAACCAAATCATAAACTTAATTTCCTTTGCTGGTTCATCCTCTACCTCTCATACCACAAGCATGAGTATTTCCTAAGGTTCTGCTCTGAGTTCTCTTGTTTTTTTCCCCTCTATCTTCTTTCTCTTAGTGATTTCACCAGGTCCCATGGATTCAATTATTAACTCTACATGGATGACTCTCAAATCTACATACCTAATTCTAATCTCTCCTAAACCTCACTAGCATAACCAACCACCTGTCAGACATAATCATCTGTATGATCTACTAGCACTTTAATCTTAATCTGTCCAAAACAAAAATTCATTTTCTGTCCCCTTAAATTCACTTCTCCACTCAATTATTTCTTTTTCCATTGAGAGTACCACTATGTTCCCAAGAATGAAATCTCACAGTCATCTTTGACTTTTCTCTCCCCTTCCCACACACACTATGTCTAATTATTTGCCAATTTCTGTCAGTCCTATCTCTGGCACATCTCTTCAACCCATCTCAATCCTTTCCAGTCACATGGCTACCATTTTGTTGGTCATTTAAAGCTTTCCAGTTTGACTTCTACAAACTACCCTCTCAGTCTTAATTTCCATTCTTCCTCTTCATGCAGTCTATATTCTAACCAAACTGAACTACTAGCTATTCTTTGAACTCAGCATGTCAGTCTCCTCCTCCAACCCCTACCTCTAATTTCCAGGCATTCACACAAGGCATCTCTATCAAAGCTAGAACTAGTAGAGATGGCAATATCTATGAGGAGGAGACACTTCCTACTCTAGCTCTAGTCTCTGACCAGCCTTCTCCTTCTCCCACCAGGTCAAAGGGCTGTCATCTCCTCCCCTTTCCCTCCCACTGAAGAGAGAAGAGATGGATTATCTAGAAAAAGAGAGAGAAAAGCATAGGGTGGGAGTAAAACCAAGAGAGCAGTGTCATGAAAACCACAGAAAGAAAAATGTGTCTAGGACAAGGGGAGCAATCAACATTTCTGAATGCAGCAGAGAGGTAAAACAAGATAAAGACTGAGAAAAATCACTAGAGAGAAGGGGTTTACTTGACCGATAAAATATGCAAATCAGGTTACAAGGGCTGAGCACTGAGTGTAAGGGGAGAAAGTGGAGGCAATGAGCTAGAGAACTTTTTCTAGGACTTTGTTTAGATGTTTGGATCATCCTTTAGCCTCTAACATATAACAACCACCTTTCTGTTAAATTTTCTTCTTCATCTTTTCAGAGCTTAAGGACATCCAGGTAGCTCTTCCTCTTTCCTGACAAGTTCTTGGTAGCTTCTTACTGCCTTCTCTCCTTGAATTCCTGCCCCTTTAAGCATCAAAGTCACACAACCCCCAAGATCCTTCAACTCCAATGACTACTGTCTCCAGTTTACCTTAACCATGAATTGGAATGGTCACACCTCAGACATGGCCCCCCTCCCCAACCTCATCAGCTGAATTTGCCCTAGTTACCAGGACTCCTAATTATGACTGTCTCCCTTGCCAAGAATGTAATCCATTCTCACCTCTATCTTTCAGAGTTCTCTTCCTTTAAGGCTTGGTCTAGTTTTCATTTCCTCTATGACACTTCCTTTTATCCATCCCCCTTCTAACCAAGAGATTATACATACATATATATGTGTTTATGTGTGTGTGTACACAGGCACACAGACACATTTTCCTTTTATTCAAATTTTCCCAAGACACTTTGTCAAGATCCGCTTTGCCATTTTAGCTTACCTTGAACAATTCTTAATAACTAGTACTGGGGGATGCTAATTCCTTTCAGTTCTTAAGGATTTTACTGTTTCTTCTAGGGGAACTTATTTGAAATGATATATTAAATGTGTTTTGTTTACTTAACAGTCATTGTGAGTGTTAATGCATTTGTTTAGTATATGTTATAAATTAAGGGGAGAGATTATATGAAGTGTCAGATGCCATTAAAAGGATCATTACTATAATTTATTATTTCTCCAAGTGCAAATTTTCCTATATACCTTTTAAACAAGGTGGCACATAGCTCTAGAAGGGACATTAAGAATCCATTTGTTTTCATTAATAGCACAAAGTATTCACACAGCATATTAAGACCTCAAAGAGCTTAGTCAATAACATATTGAGGACCCACTGAGGCAATGCAGTGCATGAAGTGTGTGTGTGTGTGTGTGTGTGTGTGTGTGTGTGTGTGTGTGAGAGAGACAGAGAGAGAGAGAGAGAGAGACAGAGACAGAGACAGAGACAGAGAGACAGACAGGAAGACAGAGAGAGAGACAGGAGGATAGAGGCAGACAGACAGAAAGAAGCACAGAGACAGAGAGACAGAGAGATAGGAAGAGAGAGTGGGAGAGACAGGGAGGAAGGAAGAGGGACAGAGACAGGAAGACAGAAACAGAGAGACAAGAAGAGACAGACAGACAGAGACAGAGAGACAGAGAGAGGGGAAGAGGGAGAGAATGAGAGAGAGTGGGGGGTGGGGTTTGAGGGGCGGAGAAGAAGAGAGACCATGGGACCTTCCACTTCTGTGTTTTTGTACCTGCTGTCCCTCATGCCTGAACTGCTCTCACTTATAACAACCATCTTAGATTTCCCAAACTCTCTTAAATGCTCAGTTTAACTTGCCAGTTCTTACACATATTGGGGGTCTTACACAAGGCCTTTCTTGATCTCCCCAGTTGTTAATGCATCTCATCCTCTGAGATTACTTCAAATTTCTTAATCTTCAATAAACATTTATAAGAGGTTGTAATGGCAATCAAAGTGGGACTTTTTTTTTCTCTTGGAGTGCTTCTCAGCACTAAGGCAATCAAATACCTTTGAGTGAGTCTTGCCTTTGTTTGAGTCAAGAGTCTTTGGTTGGAAACAGTATACACACACATACACACACACATTATATATATATAATGTGTGTATGTGTGTGTATATATATATACATACATACATATATGTGTGTGTGTGTGTTTGTATGTTCTGAGGTTAGCATTTTGCACTTTGGGGATCACTCATTGGAAGAGTGTTCTTGTGATTTGGCCAGATGAGACTCTGGGTAGCCGTTAAGGAGTCCCCCACCTCCCCACTTGGCCTTTGAAAACCCAGATTTTGGTGCTTCTCTCTCTGGTAACTGTGTATATATTGCTATGGTCAGACAGTTAGAGGCCTGTCTATTGATTTGTGTTATTTTATCTGTTTGTAATTTCTGTTTCTGTTTGCTCTGAAGTTCAGGGTGCTCACTTTTTCCCCTGAACTAAGTGAATGATATATGTATGTTTAATTAAAGTAAGATTGTTAACCTCTTAAAGTTGCTTTCCTTTAGAAAAGCAGATCAAAGAACCTCTGCTAGTAGTCCTCCTGTGTTCTGGTATTATTGGCCTTATACCTCCACAGTAGCTGCAAGTAACATTGTTGTTACAGAGGTTACTATGTGCTCGGTGCAGGGAATACAAATATGAATGTGAATACAGCCCCTGATCTCAAAGAGTTTAAATTTTCCTGGAGGGGAGCAATAAGCACTAATTAAGCACCTACTAGGTGCTGGCTAGGTACTGGGGATGCAAAGACCAAAACGAAACAGTCCTTGCTCTGAAGAAGCTGACATTCTACACAGACAATAAATGTAAACTGTATAAATATGAAGTAGTTAGGGAGGGGGAGCAAGGAAGGCGGGAATCAGGAAATGTTTCTTGTGTTTTTGTGCCTGCTGTCACTTACGCCTGAAATGCTCTCACATTTGAGAGTTGAAGCATAATAAGATCCAGAGAGACCAAAAGGCAGAGGGGAGAATTTAACAGCTTGGGGAAATGTCTCCACTTCATTAAGCCTAGTTTTTATATCATAAACAGCCTCTTGTTTTATCCCAGTAGAATGTAAGCTCCCTGAAGATTAGACCCTTTCTTCTTCCTCCTCTCCTGCCCCTCCCCTTCCTGTTTCCACCCTCCCCTCTCCTCCTTGTCTTTGTAACTCTAGCACTTACAGAAGTACCTTGCACACAGTAGGTGCTCAATCAATGCATATTAAATCAAACTGCATTCAATATCTATTCTTCAACCATATGGAATCTCTAAAGGTCTTAGAAAGCATAATTTGAGTAAAGTATGCAACTTTATGTTTTACCCTTGATCCAAGTTTTTGCATTTTCTATCTCAATTAGAAAAAGGTAAAGGATGGATTCCGAGTTTGTTTTGCTGTATTAACATACATCATTCCTTGCAATGCAGTTTCTCACATTGCATCCCTGTCAACAGCTGATACAAGTAGGGATAGCATTTGCCCACATACATATGTACATACACAGATACTATGTCTTGAGCTGGAAACATCTTGATAAGAGGCTCATTATAATCCAGCACAGTTGTAAGTGCTTCTGAAAGCCTTGTAAGGGCCTTTTCTTTGGTTTGTTTTTAATTCAATGGAGAAAGAAAGCATCAAGGAACTTTCTTCAGAGGAGCAGGGCAGCTGGTTTGGGGGAGGCATGTTTTTCCTTTTTCAGGCCCAGGATCATGGCTAACTGTCTCTCAGAGCCCCCAGAAATGATTCCTGGGTAAGAAGGATGAGAGCCAACTGATGGCAGTCTTGATGCCACTGGCTGATAAAGCCAGAATGCAGACTAAACCTCCAGATCAATACGAATGCAGACGGCTGCAGGAGGAGACAGCCCAGCATCTGCTCTCATTTCACTTCCTCTCCCGGTCACAGCCAATCATTCCAGTCATTTGTGTTGGAGGAAAACTCCCCCCAATTCAGATGCATCGAGCAGCCGCCCCCAAGGAATTGTCCACAACACGAACCATTTACGAACAAGTGAAAAAAAAAGTGAGACTGAAGAGAATCAGCCTGGAGCCAGGCAACACTTTCAAAGCGAAGACAAACCAAACAGCCTTCCTTTTGTTGGCATTCAGGCTGCCAAGACACCCTACTCTTTTATTCGTCACCCCTGAGAGCAGAGCAGGAGTGTTGAGGTTTGCTTTCTTAATGCTTAATCAGTGTGTGCCCGAGGCCTTAATGGGGAGAGGAAAAGGGTCCAGGATCTCCACCCCACCTCCCTTCATTCTCATAGCTGCAAGATGCTCAAACCCTCCTTCTCTGCATCCACCAATAAATGGTATTGGACAAGGGGTTGGGAGGCGCAGAGTTGAGGTCTGCGAAAAATCCTTTAGAGCAGGAGTCCAACTTAAGCTCTCAGACCTTGGCAATTGTTTGTCTTCAGATAGCATCTGCCCTAAGAATCAGTTAAGCTTTCGTTTGTGTCCTGGGAGAGGGACATAGGGTAATGTTCCATGGAAGCTTGGCATACTTCCAGTCCCTCTTGCTATAAAATTGACTCCCTCTCACTGGTTTGGAAGATCTGAACTATGTAGTTGGACTTAAAAAAAGGTTTTCTGTTTATATTCTAACTTTAAAACAAACAAAACCAAAGTCTCTCACCTTTGGGTTTACAAAGACACCCTTAATTCTAAACTATATTTAGGCAGAGTGGGAACAAAAGCAAACGAGAGATGCCTCTTATTTACACATATCTTATTCACTGTAATATGCTCTTTTTCTTGGGAATGTAAAAATGACCCTTAAATGCCAACGTTGTTGCCCTTTCGCTTCCGATACTTCTAAAGAAATGTCTACCTCAATCGCCTTTGCATTTCCAACCATTTTCCATCAGCCTTGTAGAGGGCTTGGGGGGAGCAATGATGGAAAGATGATACACACGAAGGAAAGGAATAAAAGTAGTCACAGCAAAGATTTATACTGTATCCAGACAGTTGTCTCTTTACTTAAGGGGATCTTTCCTCAGACCTCTAGTAAAGAGATTCGTACATAATTCGAATTTGTCCCTATGTGGCGAAAGGAAAAAGGAAGGGGACCTGTGGAGGGAGAGGCTGGCCCAGGGTTCAAGGACATGTAGGAGTTAGGGACAGAGAAGAGAGAGGGCCAGAACTGAGAGGAAGGAGTGACATGGAAGTCAGACATGGAGTAGAGGCTGGACAAGGACACAGACAGGAGAGGACAGGTAACATGCGAGAGCCAGGGACAGACATGCTGTACCTGAGCACAGACAGAAGACAGAGAAGAGAAAGCCAGGTTTGCAGGCAGGTCTCGAGCCAAGTCCCCATCACTAAGTTGTAGGTCTCTCCTTGCATCTGTTATTCTGCTTTCACTTGAAGGTTTTTTTAAATTAAAAAAATTATTGGGTGGTGGGAGGCTGCTGAGCATCAAGCAGAGGGGAAGAGAGAAGGAGCACAGTACTGTAAAGTTAACATAGGTGTATTTTTGGAATGCAAATTTCCTTCAGAATTCTTTATGCTAAGTTGAATTTTCATAATGTGAATTTTTGTAAAGTGAGAACTATTTGAGGTTTGCAAAGCATTATAATGATACAAATAACTAATACTCACATAGCACTTATCATGTATCAGGGCCAGTGCTAAGTAATTGATAAGTTTGATCTCATTTTATATTCATAACAACCTTGAGAGGTAAGTGTTATTATTATCTCTATTTTACAGATGAGCAAACTGAGGCAAACAGAAGTTAAGTGACTTGATGGGGGTGGGATCAAGAACTAGTAGGTGTGGAAGGCAGAATTTGAACTCAGGTCTTTCTGACTCCATGCCTGGCACTTTGTCTACTGGACTATCTTGTTGCCTCTTCCTTTATTAATAAGTCACATTCCCATATCTAAGGTTTACAAAGCAGTTTCTTCCCAACTTCAGTGTGATGTAAGTGGGGCAAATATTATTATCTCTGTCTGAAAGCTAAAGAAACTGTGTCTCAGAGAGGTGAATTTCCTGAAGATCGATCACCCAGTTGGGAAGTATTAGACACAGGGTTTGGGCTGAGCCATCCTGATGCAGGTCTGGGACTATCTGCTCCAGGGTCTTCTCTCTCATACTTTGTAAAAGCAATATTCTTTGGAAGCCAAGAAGTCTAAACCCTCCAACCCTCTACTGGTCTTCCTCACCATCTTTCTCAGCTGAAGTACTGCTATTAATACCAATAGGTTACGTTTCTATAGAGCGCCAAGGTTGGCAAAGTGCCTTACATTTTATATTAACCTGAGCAATCTTCACAACAACCCTCAGATGGGGGGTGCTGTTATTATCCCCAGATGAAGAAACTGAAGCTCAGAGATTTTTGGTGACTTGCTTAGGGTCACACAGCTAGGGAATATCTGAGGAAGGATTAAACCCAGCTCTTCCTGACCCCCGGTTCACCTCTGCATCCACTGTGACAGGTTGCCTCCCTCTCGATCCGTTCCCTTGGTTTGACTGACGTTTCCATACCACATCTCCCCTGGTCTTGGCTTTCTAACTCTCAACTCTATCTATACTCTCTAATGTGGTGTTCACCAGGGTTGTCATGCCTTCTGCTCTGCCCTACATCTGTTTTCCCAATACTCTTTTTATTTTCTCCAAGGACTACCTGAATTCTGTCTCCTCCATAAAAATCATTTCCTGACAAAGGCTGTGTCTGTGTCTATAACTTATTGAACTAAATTCCATTTGAACAAAATGTAATGAGTGACTAGGAGAACCCCCTTACTTTGATCTTCTGGATTAGGGCTAGAAATTTATTTGTCCCCATGGAGCCCACTTAGATGGGAGGTGCCCCAGTCCAGCAGATTAGGGCTTCCCCTGATTACCCATATTGCATTAAGAGATGGAATAATAGATTCAATAAAACATTTGTTATATTTGTTATATCTATAGCATGCCAAATAACCCAGCTGACTAAATATTTCAGCTTTGTATAGACACAACCCTAAAGAAATGTGAGGCCCAGGTGGTGCAGTGAGTAGAGCACCTGGGTAGAGCACCAGCCCTGGAGTCAGAAGGACCAGAGTTCAAATCCGGCTGCAGACACTTGACACACTAGCTGTATGACCTTGGGCAAGTCACTTAACCCCAATTGCCCTGCCTTCCCCCCTCCAAAAAAAAAATTAAGAAATGTGAGGTATGATTGCTTTCCTTATCTCCATCAGAGAAAGGGTTTCCAAAAAATCTGAGAGGGTAAATAAGATTCTAGATGAAATGTTTTGAGCATTTAAGAAAATGATTGCCAACTGGTTTATAAGCATATTTACCAAAATATATTTTTTCTGCTAATTGCAAATGGCTCTTTCTTATTCATTTCAATTCAACAAACATTCCACAAACAAGACACAGTTCCAGACAGGTAGGCCCTTAACACATACAAACATTGCCCTCCTAGACCTTAACTTCTATTAGGGAGATACATCATGTCTAAGAATTAGAGAAGTACCATGAAAACTGAGAGAGAGAGGGTACTGACAACTGGGAGGAGGGAAGGCTCCATAAAGGACGTGGTCTCTAAGTTAAGCCTTGAAGGTTCTTACAGTCAGAAATGAGAATGGGGTGCATTTCAGTCAAAGAGAAGGAAGCAGAGTGCTATGGATAGATAGTGAGAGTCTTGTGGTTGTTCTTCCTTTGTTCTTGAAGAGGACCAATGACATCACTTGAGTGAATTAGATTTAAGTGAGGCAGAGGTGCACGAAGTTGTCAGCCTCATTCTTTTCTCCAGAGTCATCCAAGTCTAGTGGCAAGACACAAGTCAAGACTGGCGATGGGCTGAATGCAGCGGATGACCTTGGCCTTTCGAAATTAGGGTCTTTCCCAGGTCTCAGTTTGTCTGAGACAATGGCCATTCAATGGTTAAGGGCTAGGTAAGAATTGAGACAAAAGATTTAATTTGCCTTCATGAAAGAATCAATCTGGATGGGGGAGACCAAGACCCTCAGAGTTCCTGGCCAGAGCAGAAACAGTTATTATTTACACTCACTCTGAGCAAACGAAACTCAAACAATGAGCAAGTGAGGCTTGGGTTGGGATCTATCATTGACCAATCAGCGAAAACCAGAGTGATTTGGGTTTAAAGGCATAGTCAAGTAGTTCCATTTGAATTACAACAGGCTTCATCAAAGCCTATTTTTTCAGAGCTATATTTCAAGAGATCATAAATGAAAACTACAAGAGACAAAGGAGTTAGTTGTCCTAGTTTTTTGGAAAAAAATTATTATCACAAAAATATCGATCTGGGAGGAGAAGACCTTGAATGTTTCTAGTTTTATGGAAATGTTGGATTCCAGCAGGATGGACTTCTTTAGACTTTTCCATCATGATCCCCAAAACTTCTTCATCCTGGAAGATCATTTAAGTCATCATCCCTCAGAAGTACTATCTGCCCCTGGGGACCCTCCCTCTGATTGGAGGGTGGAAGGCTCTTCTCAGAACCTCCATTTAAGGAGGGCTCCCAGGTGAATTATCCCTTCATTCCCTATCAGGCTGCAGTCCCCTGGACTCCTCCATCACACACACACACACACACACACACACACACACACACACACACACACACACACATGCACACACACACACACACCAGGTAGCTTCTCTGAATCCTTCTTCCCTTTTTAGCTTCCTATGTGTTGTCTTCTCCATTAGAATGAAACTCCGTGGGGGCAGGGACTGTCTTTTTGCTAGTTATCCACAATGGAGAGAATTGAAGGATTTCGAGCAGAGGAGTGACCTTGGAAAGATTATTTTGACAGGATGTGCTTGTGGAGGATGAATGAGAGGGGAGATATATTATATCTATGACTATAACTATGGAGCAAGTCATTTTTACTTTCTGAGACTGGCCAACTCATGAGGTTGTGGTAAGTACTGAATATAAAAGTAATATTTTATTGACTTAGTTCTAGTTACTATGTGGATCTATCTTGATGCAACAAAACTACAATTCTTTAAAAAATCTATTTATTTATTATGAGCATGTATTATCTCTCCCTCTCATTGCTCCCCCCCTCCACAGTGAACAATAATTTGGAAAAAGAATAAAACAAAACCCTCATAACAAACATAAATAGTCTAGCAAAACAAATTCCCACATTGGCCATGTCAAAAATGAACGTCTTGTTTGCATTTTAAGTCCTTCCAAATGGCAATTATTTAAAAGATTATACAATTCAGATGTTCATCTATCAATAAATCAGCCACCAAGCGTTTAGTAAATGCTCACTCCAAGCACTTTGTTACACACTGGGATGCACACAGGAAGACTGAAACCATTCCAGCTACAGGATATTAAGACCGGCTTTCCCTTCAATTATCCAGGTTTGGTTTGTTTTGATGAATGGGGCATTTAATTGTAACTGTTTTGTTATCAATGTGCTTTAATTTTGTCTCTCTTCTACCACTGGGGAACAAAGGATATTCCCATGTTAATGTTTCAACTTCCATAGATCCATTAACATGGGTACAATTTTGCTGATGGAAACCCATCCATGCCTTCTTGTCTTGTGTGATTTTTGTCCAGGTTCTCCCACAAATCCTCTGGAAAAGATCTCAGCAATGTGCTTGATGCTTTTCTCTAGTTCTTTTAACCAGTACCACCCTTGGGCTGTCCATCTGTTCTTCCCTCACTTGCACTACACAACCATCAGCCGACCTCCTTTTATGATCACACATTTCCTTGGTGAGATCTTCTAGGCCACTTCACGCATGCCAATCATTATTTGTAATAGCATGCAGCCTATTGCACCCATACCTTGATTCTCTGTTCCCTGTTGTATTTCCTGCAGTATTGATTCCATGAGTGGCTTCTATATGACATCCTCTATCCATTTGGGTGCCTATATTTTTCTTTAAGCACAAATACATTTCTGCCAGGAATGAGGTTTTAGTAAAACATAGCTTTCTCCATCAGAGGACTATGGTTAGAGAATTTAAGATCTAGCTTTTCCAGGAGAAAATAGTGATGGAAGATATGATGATAGTGATAAATTTGGGGAGATGGAGGTTATTATAAAACGATGCTAATCACCCATCTTCCACCTCTGTCCAACAAATGGGTCAATTTTAGTTAGAGGGATTTGAGTCTTCATGGACAGCTTGCTCTCTGATGATTCTGTGGTACGTGGGATTGGGTTATAGAGGAGGCTTTGGGAGTTGCCTCAGTGGAAAGAACTCTGAATTTGGAGTTAGAAAACCTGGGTTCAATTCCTGATCCTTAGTACCTGGGGAAAGTCACTTTACCTCTCTTGTCCTCAGTATCTTCATCTGTAAAATGAGAAAGTTGCACTAGATTAACTCCTAAGGTCTCTTCTAGATGATCTAAGGTGGAGGAACCTGATTTCAAATAGCATAGAGATGTCTCTCCTCTCCATATACACACATGGAGGGACTGTAACCTCAGAAAACATCCTGATACCCGCCTGAGCTTTGCGGTGTTGTCAGAACCCTGAGGTATGTGTTTAGCCTTAATCACAGTTTTCCTCAGTAGCATTTAAAAATATATTTGATGAATTTAACAAGAAACACATGTTTTCATTTAAATTACAATTAGCAATTAGAGAGTTAAGCGTGCCCTAGATAGAACACATAATTGTTGTAGAGTTTGTGGTATAACTACTTTCCTGTTGCTGTTCTCCTTTTATGTTTTGCTTTATGATTTTATAGTAAATTTATGCAGGAGCTTTGAGGGAAACCCAGGCTAAATGAAAGCTGCTAGGTTTGGGGTGAGCTCATTTCTGCTGTGTTCTTGGCCCGGATTCCACAAGCCCATTGCTTCACGAGATCCTTTTTGTTTCTGAAGCACTAGCGGAGAATAGAAACCTCGTAGTCAATCCGATGATTGTGAGCCTACTGTGCAAATCTTGGTCTCTGAAGCCAGGGGAGATTGGCTGGAGCTGTCCAGGGTGCCTGAGGTCATTCTCTTGAGGACCCATAAAAGGGCAAGCCAAGATTCCTGCTGGAAATTCCAAGTCCTTACAAGCCCAGGTTGTAACTTGGGAGCGTGACTACCCCCTTCAAAAAGAAGGTAAATAAGAAAGTATCAGAAAATTGCTTCCAAAGCTGCCATTAAAAACCTACCCACAGTATTATCAGGAAGTTCCAGGTCCCTTCTAGTTGCTGGGGACCTGGCACAGAGAAGAGCCATGGGAAATCCTTCAGGCAAGCTGAATATAGCCTAACTACTTTAGATCTACAAAAGGTCTCCGCTATAGCTGAATGAAACCAGGCTGCCAAAGGTAATGAAGCCATCTAATGAAAAAGTAATCCTAGTGAGGAAATTTTTAAAAAAGAAGAAAGAGAGAAAAGTGTATGGTCAAATTACTGCTGGGGCTAAGTACAGAAGTCAGCCAAGATAAGTAATTGCAGGTAGCTTGGAGAGCCTCATGTATAACTCTTTGGCACAGACTAAGGAACCACAGCAGTTTCTAAACTTTAACAAAACCAGACACAGAGGTGAGGGGAGATTGATCCTCAGGGATGAAGAAAGGAATCCAGATTTTTGGCTGTTTACTTTAGTTGGCAAACTATCAGGACTAAATTGGTTACACAGAACCGGTGAAAGCGGCAGAGTTAAATCACTTCTGGGTTTCTCTACAGGGGTTGGAGCAGAAGTCATGCGGGTTGAATACAATGGAACAATCTCTGGATGAGAAAACATGAAAAAAAAACCTTCTGTTTTTCTACTGACCCATAGACCCTGCCAATCAGTAAGAATCTGAGTAGACATGAATCCATTGATTCCCATAGTGAACAGCGGAATACAATATGACAAACTCTTAGTTAACACTTACTGTGTGCAGGACACCACATTCTGCTAGACACTAGAGATATGGAAGCAAAAAAGTCAGAACCCCTGCCTTTAAAAGTCAGAGCCCCTGCACTTCACTCAGAGGGTACGACATGAGTGCTACTAAGTCAGTACAAAGTAATTTAAGGAAGGAGGAATGGGGAAGAAGAGAGAGAGAGAGAGAGAGAGAGAGAGAGCATTAACAGCTGGCTATCTCCTCTAAGCTCCATCGTTTTAGCTTAACATCCAGGGTGTGTGTGTGTGTGTGTGTGTGTGTGTGTGTGTGTGTGTGTGTGTGTTTGTCTCTGTGTATGTGTGTATGAACATGTATGAACAGGCATGTGTGCATGCATGTATGCATTACCCAATCAGATCTTGGATCATACCCATGCCAACAGGGAAACTCTGTTCCCATGGGGAGCTGAGAAAACATTCACTGCCTCCCCCTTTTTGACCCCCAAGGTCAAAACCTCCCATTAGGTCATTATCCAGTGTCTTTGGGGAGGGGTCAATCAGGCGCTCAGAGCACTTCTGCTGGTTGCTCTTTTCAGAATGCCAAGCACGTTAGTCAGGCTCTGTCTTATGCTGAGGTCTCATCCCAATGACAGCTAGCTCCACTCCTTGGTCCCCAGCCTTTTTCAAGTGATTTTATTGAGGTTGCATCTCTGTGGCTTTCACCTTTCTGAGTGTGTATTAGAGATTTTCCTCTACTGGGCATCAAGCCTCGCTTATCTAGTCTTGCCTTCCAAACAGTCAAAGAGGAAAAATGAATAGGCTCCCCTAATGGAACCATTCTTTCAACCACCCTCCTTCAAATTGCCCTCTGGTCTGTCCCCAAAACTATTCTCCCCCCTTGACCTCCATCCCAGGTATGGGGTCACATGGCCCTAGTCTGGCTATTGGGAATTTGGTTTCCAGGGAAGGAGTGGAGCTGCTGTGGTTTGGTCACCTCTATCAGGGCTGTCCAACCTTAGGTTTCTATGAAACAATAGACAATATATTCTGATTTGCCATTTTAGTGAGAACTCTGCAGTAGCTCGGCTTTGTTTACTAAAGCATTTATGTAAATTTCTATGCTTGTAGGCAGGCCACATAAATCACACTGCTGGGCGGCATGTGGCCACTGGCTGCATTTTGGACGTGCTGACCTATATGTTGCTTTGTCCTTTTATCTTCAAAAAGCAGCCCTCTTTGAGATGGCTCATGCCTTCAGCTTTCATTCTTTGTATTCCCAGAGCCTGGCACAGTCCTTGGCACACAGTAGGCACTTAACAAATGCTTGTTGATTGATTGACCAACTAGCCCAAAAGCTTTGTAGGGCAGGGTGCCGAGGGCCTCACATTAATGCAAGGTAACTTGAGGAGAAAAAAATATTAGAATCAGAGAGGAGATGGATCTTGAGCTAAGCCTGAAAGGACTATAAGAGTTCTGAGGGGTACAAATGAAGACCGTGTGTGCATTCCAGACAGGGCAAACAGCTTGTACAAAGCCATAGAGCAGCAGATGGAATGTTCACTTCAGAGAGTGTCAAGGACAAATATTATTTTAAGGGAATTTTCTCCCTTTCTCTCATAGCCCTGGCAGCTCAGTGGTACTCCGTACCTGTTGAAAACTTCTGAGCATCAACACAAAACTAGATTGTACATTTTTTTTTCCTCACATTGTTTTCATCCAGTGGAATTGTTTGTCTTGAGCGTCAGAGAGTAAATTTTCACGGGTACACTGAAAGTCCTTGTGGAACATCTGCATAACGATGGAATTTATTTTGTTCATTATGACTGCTGGGTAGTGCAGGCCTTTATTTCACTCCTGCAGACTATTTTTGTTTTCATAAATTATCCAGTATGTTTCTCATCACGTAAATGATCGACAGCCTTTGGAGCCCTGGAAAATCACCAAAATAAAGAAACCGAAATGCATCTTTGAGATTATTTTGGCATCTTGAAATTATTTCTGTGTCATATCAGACAGAAGGGATTGTGGAAGCATCTAATAAATACTTTCCAGTGAGCTTGAGATGAACCTAATCATGTAGCTGGGAAGGAAGCTCTGAAAGGTGTGGACACTTCTTTCTTCCTGATAAAGCATGACAGAATGGGGCGTTTGTTGAAACCTATTCCCATCTTTGTGCTGAGGCCTTTGTCTTGTGTGTGGTGAGAGAGGCTATTTGGAGAGGCCCCAGTGATCTTTAAGGCTCTTCACTTTGAATCTATTCTCTTGTGTAAATTTACTGTTATAATTAGAAGTGTCCTTTGATAAGAGACAGAGACAGGGGGAGGGAGAGACAGAGGGAGAGAGAGAGAGAGAGAGAGACAGAGAGAGAGAGACAGAGAGAGAGAGAGGGGGACAGAGAGAGACAGAGAGAGAGAAAGACAGACAGAGAGACAGAGACATACAGTGGGAGAGAGACAAAGAGACAGAGACATTCAGGGAAAGACAGAGATAAACAAAGTGACAGGGAGACAAAGACAGAGAGAAGAGAAAGGAAAGAGAATAGATGTGAATCCTGAATACAAATACAAGGCAAGATGCATGTGGACTGCACTAATCTGTGTACTGTTTCTATTTCTTTCCATTTTTTTTCTTTAATTTATCTCTTTCTTTGGAACTAGCATCATTACAAGCTGAGAACTGCAATTGGAAGTTCACAACCTGGTTTGGAGTTCAGATTATGTTTTGAAGGATTTCTCAATTTTTCCCTCCTGGAAATCTGCAAATTTCCTAAGAAACAGGAAACATTAGAATGATAGTAAAGAGGGAAATTCTGTCCCCCTCCCCCCCAAAAAATCCTGCCTGTCTCTGGAGCTGAAATTTCACCATTAATCGTCATTCAAGTCTCGAAGTATCATATTGAATACCTTTGTAAAAACTAATGCCCAACACGTAAGGTCAGAATATAGCACATGGGCTCTGGGCTCACTCTCCCATCCTACACTTTGACTAGCAGGTGGGGTCCCCTACTTCTCCCCTCATCCTAGAAGTAACTGTTAGGGAATGGGGTCTTCTCTAATTCTCTAATTGTTCACAAGCTCCCATCTGATATTCTTACCCTAATATCTAGAGGAGATAGGGGAAATATCACCCTATTGTAATTCAACTGATCAATATCAATTAGCTTTTATAAAGGGATATTTAGTGAGAAAACCTAGTAAGAACCAAAGTACAACGATATCCGAAACTGACAGTACATCCTCCTCCATATACCTCAGCTCCTGGGGAGAGTGGGTTCAAAATTAAAATGGTTGCTATAAAACATTTTCCCTACCAGGTTCATTTGTGGGTGTGGCACAATCTATGATGAGTAACTCCCTTTTTTTTGTAGTACACAATATCTCAGATGCTAGGTTGATTCACTTCTGGACTGAGTCAAGAAGTTCACTCCTCAGGGCTAGCAGTTCACCAAAATTGGCTACTGATGCTACTGAACCACATTGCCCAGGGAAATTTTGATGGTTCATCTAACCTTATGAAGCTGGTAACACCATTACATTGTAACCTGGTCTGTTCTGTCTCCAATACTTGTTCACTTAAGATTAAAAATTAAATTTAAATTTAAATTAAGATTAAACATTAAATTAAATTAAAAAAAATAACACAAGAGACTAAAGAAATGGAAGCACCATTCCAGGCCACATGGCAACCAATTAGTGAGAGAGGGCCCAAGACCTCTTCACCACTCGGAGGGCCATTGTAGTCCTTGCCTCAATGGCTACCAACAAAAAGTGAGATTTCATCTGTTCCTGCCTTTGTATGCACAATCAGTTCCAGCATAGCAGCCAATGGAAAGGCTTTCCATCACCACACTATAGGCTAATAGGAAACAGTTTGAGGGTACCTACATGTGCTCTGAAGTAGAACAGCAAAGGCTCCTCCATCATGCATTTCTTGGTTGGTATCAGGCAGAGGATACTGTACGTGCTCTAAGGACTTGGCCCTCATTAGCCAGTCTCCTCATTACAATAGCATTATACAATTAGAGCTAGAAGGGACAGGGGCCAGCTAGTCCAACCCCTTCTTTGTACACATGACGAACTGAAGCTCAGAAGATTCCCTAACTTGTCCAGGGTCACGTAGGCAGTTAGTAACAAAAGTAAAATTTGAACCTTGTTTATCAGACTCTAAATCCAGCATCCTTTCTACTTCATTGTGTTGCCTTCCATTTAATGCTTTAGTGGGGACAAAAGGGAGGTTGAGAGAGTGACAGGAAGGCCACCAAGAAGGCAGAATTCCATAAGCTGAAGGTTCTGGGAGAGGGAAAGAGATGGACATTATGGGTAACTGGGATCTCTCCCTCCCACTTTCCTAATGATTCAACAAGCATTTGTTAAGCAGTAATGATTATAGATTTAAAGATTATAGATATTTAAAAGATATATATCTTTTATTTATATAAAAGATATATAAAAGATTATATAGATTCCATATAGATATGGAAGGGAAGTTAGAGGCCCTTCTCCCTTCAAAGATCTCATTGTGTCATCTTGGTCCCCATCATTCTTGGACTATGCCCCTCTGGGACCTTGTAATGTTAATGGGATATGAAGATCTTCCCTGCCCATTAATAGGCCTCACGTGGAGCTCATTAAGGGAAGCTTGCCTAGGAGAGGCTTGCTTGTAGGAAGGCTTCCATATCTTTTGGTACTAAGTTGATTAGGCACTGAGTCACGAGGGTTGTGATACCTTCTGGCTCTGAGCCTATTAGCCAAAAGTGTATATATATTCTGAGGTGAGGTTTTGCTTTGGGGGCTCGCTTATGAGAAGGAACTTGATTTCCTGGTCAAGACTCTGAGTAGCTGTATGTTCAGACCACCCCCCCTTCCCCACCTGCTTAGATGTAAAGGCTCTTTCCATCTAGCAATGTATGTAAAGTGTATAGCAATATTGCTTTGGTTCAGGAAGTCAGAACCTTGTCTGTTGGTCTTTCTGCTAATTTCTCTGCTTGTATTTTCTCTGACATTCAGGGTGCTGACCCTTCCCCTGAACTAGTGAATATAACTAAAAGAAAGATTGTTGACACCTTTAAAGTTGCTTTCCTTTAAAAGCAGATCAAAGAACCTGTGCTAGCAGGCCATCCTGGGTATGCTAGGGTGCTTGCTGTTATAGACCTCTACCTTCTCCACTTCATCAGTGTTTATCCATCTCTGCTTAAAGACTTCCATTGAAGGGGAACTACTATTTCCCTAGGCAGCCCATTCCATTTTTCCAATACCTCTAATAGGCAAAATATTTTTCCTTACATCAGGTTTAGTCAATTTAATTAAATAACTGTTTATTAAGTGGCAACTATGTGCAAGATACTGCACCAGGTAATGTGGATACCAAAACAAAAAAGTCCAGGCCTCAAGAATGATGCTTGAGGCAAATCTAGAAGACTGAGAGAATCATGGAGGCTGCAAGACATAGTAGACAGAAAGCTGCTTTCAGAGCCAGGAGAACCTACTTTTAAGTCTTGCCTCTAGTACATACTGGTGTGGGGGAATGGAGAAAACCAGGACAGGTGAAATAAGTGCTCCATCTGGTCCCTTGCAGTAAAAAGATTGCTAGATTTCGAGCCAGAAGACTCTGGTTCAAATCCTGGCAGTAGTGCTTCCTACCTGTGTGACTTCAAGCAAGTTACCTAATCTCATTTTCTCATTTGTAAGATGAAGGGATAGACTAGATCAGGGGTGGTTAACCTGAGGCCCCAAGGCCACATGTGGCCCTCTAGGTCCTCAAGTGTGACTTTTTGACTGAATAAAGATTCAGCCAAATTAGGATTCAGTCAAAGGGACAAACTTGAGGACCTAGCTGGCCACATGTGGCCTTGAGGTTGCAAGCTCCCCACCCCTGGACTAGGTGATCTCTGATATTCCTTTCAGCTACAAATTTGTGGTGTCTTTCAATTTTAGCTAGCTTTACTTATAACTAGGTTCTTGGCACAGTTGTTTCTATCCCCCGGAAGGAGTGCAGGACTTAGCAGCAGCTTTGGAAGTCCAAACTCTGGGCTAGAGTCCCAATTACCTTGCCCTAGTTATGGTTCTTCAAGCCAGAAGAGGTATCTGGGAAGCACCAATGCATGATGAGGGAGAGAAAGGAGAAGGCCACTTAAAGGGAGGTAGAGTTACATTGTTTTTCCGGCCGAAGTCCAGGCCCGCTTTCTGAGCAAAGCAAGCAAGATTGGACTCTGAACTTTCAAAACCTAGAGTTTAAACATCAAACTTACTGTTTAAACTTAGGACTTTGGCAGGTCGCCTTAGTACAGGTAACTGACCTTCTTATTTGCCTTGTCTAAGTTAGAGTCTTAGAGGCAGAGACACCTTAGTGATCACCTCATTCCGAAAGCTTCACGACCCTCTTCATGCACCAGGCAAACTGTGCTGGAAATTACAGCAACAATTTTGAGCTGAATGGGAGAAGTCACATTCCATTCTGTTCCATTCCTGTGACATGAGACTTTTTTTTAAGTCCTTATTTTTAAAATAGGCAGCAATTCCCAAATTCTTTGTTCTTTATGACTGGCACAGAGCTATGATTCTGATCCCTATTCTTCAGGTAGTATGGGCTCAGGGACAAATGGCATTATTTATAGGTCTGTTATTTGAGACAGGGTGAGAGGGTGGAAATAGCCCTGGACATGAAGGAAAGAGAAAATTGTATTTAAATTTCTCCTACAACACCTCAGCTTTCTTGTCTGTAGGGGGTACAGAAATAAGTCAGTCAATAAACATTTAAGTACCTACTATGTGCTGGGCCCTATGCTAATCCATGCAGATACAAAGAAAAGTAAAAGTAAAAGACAGTCCTTGATCTCAAGGAGATCACAGTTTAATAGGGGAGACCACACGCAGACACCACATACATAGATGACATATACAGGATAAGTTGGACATAATCTCTGAAGGGGAGGCAATAGCATTAAAAAGGATTGGGAAAGGCTTTTCATAGGAAGATGGGCTTTTAGCTTGCGCTTAAAGGAAGCCAGGCAAGCCAGGAAGTGGAGAGGAGGAAGGAGAGAGTTCCAGGTAAGGGTAATCCTCCAGCCAGTGAAAATACCTGGAGTCTGGAAAAGGAGTAGGAGAAAGAGCAAGGAGGCTAGTGTCACTGGACCCCAGAGTATGTTAGGGGATGGCTAATGTGAAAGTCAGTGCTGTGTAAAAGTTAGAGCTATTCTTAAATTTATGGATACTTAGCATCAGAAGGGTAGCCCCTTTGTGGTAGCTTTTTAAGATATTTTACTAATGGGACGACTTTATCTGATGAAATCATGGATCCTTGACTATTGGAGTGAAAAAGAAAAAATTGGCATCCAGAAAAACAAGGCAGAAGGGGAGATAAAGTTGCCTAGTGACAAAGACTGGCCTTACAGCCTACCACATGGTAATTACTGGGATAGAAAGGGCTTTCTCTTTTCCCAAACACCTTTTTTTCTTGTTTGATGACTGAAGTTTCTCCTTCTGGCAACAAAGTCTTTTATTCCACAATTAGAAATAAGCAAAGATTAAAAGTTAAATATCCCTAGGGAAGTCTCACATTGGCTTAAATTCTCACTAATGTGCAAAGGATTGAGAGCAGGTTTAGTTTGTTTGCTTGTTTCTGAGAGGAGGTTTTGTTAGAGAGTGGGTTATATCACTGGGCATACAAGGGGTGGGAAAGGACTTGGGGCTCAATGTCAGACTTAATTTATTTTTCAGTTTTACCCAAAGCCAGCCCTGCCAGGCATTATCATTATGTTACATATAAGGAGTGAGTGATTGTTTGGTCAACATCACTGAGGGGAAAGCCAATTTGAAGGGCTTTGCCCCTCTCCCCTAAACTCAGAGTGAGAGCTGAGTCACCCTAGAAAAGCCCTAGTGTGGAAGCGCAAAGCTTTGGTTTTGCCCAAGGTCACCCTCTGTCCTTCGCTCCCACCCTCTGACCTGCCCCAGGAAGGAGCAATCTTTTTACAAGTCCTCTGAGCTAATGTTGGTAGTTTGGTCCAGGCTAAGACCTAGCACTTTGAGGTTGCTGGGAATGTTGCACTCTTTTGGGATTCACAACCCCAGCTCCCACTGGCGTTGGCAGGTTGACTCTCCAAAGATGAAGCTACTTCCTCCTTATGAACCCCCACTGGCATACTTCTGCTTAACAATAAGCCAGTTGACTCAATTTCAGCAAAGGCATTTCTTCCCATGACGTGGTAGGAATGGTAGCTACAAAGCATTTCACCCCCAAACCTAGAATGTGTTCTCCCACAAAAACACACAGAATCTGGGGGAAGGGGACAGGTGGCCAGATGCTTACAACACAATGGTAGTAAGGCACACACATGTGGCCAAGGCAGCTTCCAGCTCCAGAACTGCAGAGCCTTCCTGTTCTTTCCTTCTCAGAAGGGTTTTTATGAAGTTCACTATGGGACATGGTACTGATGAGGGATGAACCATTTTGCTCATCATGGGGGTTGCTTCTTCAAAGGACACAATGTCTCAATTTGTTTTTAGACCAGGTGAGGCAGGACATTCAGCTGTGAAACTGGCCCCTCAGCAAGCTTGGGCTGCTGCTGAATTGAGCCAGACAACTTGCTTGGCCACTTGGCAGCTGCTGCAGTATTGGGTCTCTTACATTGGGTTGCTGCTACCAGACTGGGCTGAAAAGGCTAGGAAGAGACGCTGTGGATATTGGGATAGTCAGTTGATAAGGGAAGTATAGTAGGATTGCAAAACCTTTTTAATTTAATGTAATCAAAATTAAGCATTTCATATCCTGTAATGCTCTCTGTCTCTTGACTGGTCATAAATTCTTCCCTTATCCATCGGTCTGACAGGTAAGATTTTCTATGCTCCCCAACTTGCTTATTATATAACCTTTTACGTCTAAACCATATACCCATTTTGACCTTATCTTAGTAAATAGTGTAAGATGTTGTCTAACTTAGTTTCTGACTAACTGCTTTCCAGTTTTCCCAGCAATTTTTGTCAAATAGTGAGTTATTGTCCCCAAAGCTTGGATCTTTGCATTTATCAAACACTAGATTAATATGGTGTATTGTATACACTGTAGGAGGCACTAGGTGTCTGTAATGTCAATGGGGAGGTGTAAGATCTTCCCCGCCCATCAACAGGCCTCATGTGGAGCCCATTAAGGGAAGCTTGCTTGCTTTTAGGAAGGCTTACACACCTTTTGTTAATTTCTAACTAGGCACTAAGCCTAAAGAGTATATATTGTGAGAGGTGGGCTTTTGCTTTGAGGGCTCACTTATGAGAAAGATGTTGTGATTACCTGGGTTGAGACTCTGAGTGGCCGTATGTTCAGGACCTCCCCCCCACCCCACTCCTTAGAGGTAAAAGTTCTCTTGATTCAGTGGTGGATGTAATGTCTTGATTCAGGCAGTAGAGCCCCCTGTCTATTGGTCTTTATTTCTCTGTTATGTATTATTTTCTGTTTATATTTTATGTAATTAAAAAAAGATTGTTGACCACTGAAACAGCTATTTTTCCTTAGTAAAACATATAAAAGAATCTGCACGAGTAGCCATCCTGGGTGTGCCAGTGTGGTTGCCGCTACAGTGGTTCAGTGGGTAGAACACTGGGCCTGGATTCAGGAAGACCTGAATTTAAATTCATCCTCAGTTACTTATTAGCTATGTGACCCTAGGTAAGTCACTTAACCTCTGTTTGCCTTAATCCACTGAAGAAGGAAATGGCAAACCACTCTTATATCTTTGCGAAGAAGATACCATGGTTGAGACTTCTGTCCACTGAGTCCCAAAAGTCAGACACGACTAAATGACTGAACAGCAACAAAAAGTAGGATTGCCTGGTAGCAGTGAGGGCCCAGTTGAGGTTATATAACAAATTCCTCAGCTCATTCTTCAATGGCCAGCTACAGTCTTCATTACCTTCATCTTCTGGTTTGAATAGATAGATTTGGATTTTTTTAAACTATAGTGTTAGAGTTTATTCCCTTGCTCTTTTCAATAGGTGACACAACTCTTAACCTTGAATTGACAAAAGCCTTCCCTCTTTGACCTCTTCAGAGCACTGAAATTTGTTACCTCTGACAGCAGTCAGCCCTTTTGGTTTAGATCATGATTGCTTCAATGTTAGAACTCACCCTTACTTATGGTGAGGAGTTATATTTCCATATTCCTATAGGGATCTCACACAGATGAATGACTTGGGACTAAGGTATGGAGGCAGTCTATGGTATGGCCTGGAGGCCCGCGAGTTCCCCACCCCTGCACTATGCCCTAGAATCAAATACATTTTCTTTGCTGGTTTTTTCATGTGCAATTGAGTTATTCAAGCCTCTGACTTTTTCTTAGGCACAGAATGTGTTCTTTATATCTGAAAGGGCTCTCCCTTTATATTTCAGGACTTCTGTCTTTTTTCCCTTCCAATCTTAAACTTTACTGAAGTCCAAGCCTTATAGAAGTAAAGCTATTGCCTTTACCTAGAGACTCAGGCTGCTTATAAAAGTATAAAAGGTGTCAAGTAAGAAACCAGACTTCCTGATTCTTAGGTGTCCAGATGCCGAGTGCCCTCACTCTCCCTGTGGCATTGGTTCTATATTGATATGGGGAATTAAGGTAGAAAAACATAATGTCTTTCATCCATCGTCATCAAACACTATTTACCCAGTGTCTTGGGGCATGTGGTGCTGTACTAGTTGGGATAGAAAATTAGCATATGTGCTGATTGACAGATTTATAAAATGTGTGTGTTACTGAGGCTTCTGGAGGTCTTCTTGTAAAAACATGAGTTTAAAAAAAAATAAATATTTTGGTACTTCTTTCCCAACCCACTGGGCTGAGGCCCTTTTGCCTTGCCAACCCCAGGAAAGGCCCGACTGAATAGACTCCTGCTTTCCCCCATCTGTAGCCACACCCCTCCCCCTCTTCATACCCCAAGGCTAGACACAGTAGGTTATTTGTCTCCCTAAACCACAGCAGAACTTTTCCAGCAATGACAGAGAAGGGTTTCCTCCTATCCCGACCCCCTCCTTAGTCCCCTTCTTCAATTAGTACCAAGGGTTTCAATCATTCTGGAAACCCGAACAGCAGTATGTTATTAAAACTCTGTTTCAGGAAAACCCATTCCCAAGCCCCCAGATTGTATAGAGATTTTCCAGGAGCTGCTGAAGTACGACTGCTATCTGAGATACTTCTCTGGGAGTGATTTATTTTCTTTCCTTTACTGCAAGATCTCTCCTATGAGGAAAAAATTCCCCCTGTGATGGGATGGGGCTGCCTGATAACTTGTGGGTGGAATTTTAGACTTTCCTCATTGTGCTATTAATAACACAGGACCTGGTTAGCTTAGGTCTCACCTGTCACTCTCCCATCTATCTTGGCTGGTGAATGTGGTATGATCTTGTGCAATGGAAAGAATTGTGTATAGGGGGTGAGAGGCCACTGCCTTGAATCGTGGCTCCATTTCCTACTCCCTTTGGGGCCTTAATTTCCCTGGGCCTCATAAGTTACCTTATGTAAAGTGAAGGGTTTAGATGGGCTTTTAAGTCCTTTCCAGCTCTAAATCTATGATCGCTGCTTCCCTACAGTAGGGATAAAGGGACATGAAACTGCCTTGTACTCTTTATTTTCACCCCCATATCCTCTGGGATACCTCAAGGGAACAGATCATGTCCCTGTGATCATCTAGTATTTCATCTCATACTTGGGCATATAGCTAGGTGGAACACTGGGTAGAGCGCTAGACCTTCAATGGGCAAACCTGATTCAAAATCCTGCCTCAGACGTTTGCTATCTGCATGACTCTGAGCAGATCATTTAACCTTTCAGCCTCAGTTTCCTCATCTGTAAAGTGGAGATCATAATAGTACCTCTTATGGCACTGTAATTAGATAATATGCAGTTTGCAAACCTAAAAGTACTATATACATGCTAGCTATGATAATAATGCTTATCATGTATTAATAAATGCAATAATAAAATGACTACAACAATATATTATGATAATATATTTATCATTAGTAACAATTATTATGGATATTGTTATAGCAATCCTGCAAAGTAGGTGTGGAGAGGAGGCACCAGCTTGGAAAAATCAAATCAGGGCTACCTTTCTAGCCAGTCATTTGCCCTGTGCTTCTATGCCCCGTCCCTGTGACTTATAGACCAAAATACCCCTGCCCTATGTGTGTCGTTTTCCCCATTAGAATGTATATTCCTTTATGTCAGGCACTACTTCTTTTTTTATATTTGTTTCTTCAGCACTTAACACAGCAAGCACTAAGTACTTAATACTTTCTCTTTCATTCATTCATTCATAGAATCCCTCTCTTCCCTCAACATGAAAATTCAACCACCACATTCTACATGAAGCCTTTCCTCAGTAACCCAAATGCTAGTGCCCTCCCCCTCAGACTACCTTGTACTGACTTGCACTGATTGTCTTTACATTTATCCCACATATGCTTATGTGAGCCACATGTGGAGTAGTGAATAGAAAGCTGACCTTGAAGCCAGGAAGACCTAGATTCAAATCCTGCTTTTAACACATATTGGACATGTGACCCTGGGCAGGTCACTTAAGTTGCTGTGAGGGCACCAACCCGTATTATTAGAAGGTATTTCTTCATCCAAGAGTTCCCAGTACCGATGAAATCACAGATCCAGGCCCTCTATGCTTACAGATGAGCTTCTCCTCTCCCCAATTAGAATGTGAGTTCCTTGTTAGTAGGGATTGTTTCATTCATTGTATTCTGTATTTTCACTACCAGGTACCTTCATAATACCTGTAGATTGCTTGACTCAGAGAGGTTACCTAACTTGCTATTGTCAGAGGTAGGATTTGAATCCAAGTCTTTCTCCAGATCTGGGTTTTTCCCACTGCCCCAAGTTGTCTCTGAATGGTGAACATGAATCCTTCGACAATTTACAAATGTGTTTACAGCAACAGAAACAATAGAAGTAGTCCATATTTATATATTGCTTTAAGGTTATTGCCATCCTATGAGGTAGACAATGCAATTGTGAGTGTGATTATTTCAACAATGAAGACCCAAGGAAATTTCAGCAGCTTGAACTGAACCAAACTGTGATCCTCAGTCTGGAATGCTAGGCGTTGAATTGTTGAACGTGGAACTTAGCCCAAACATATTGATTCCTCAGTGAACCGTGATCTGAGCCAAAGCTTCGCTCGTTACTTTAAAAACAATTGCTGAACGTACTGATTCAAACTGAAATCGAACCTAGATTTGGTTTTTTCTCCTTCTAAAATGATTAAACCAAAATTATACCAGCACCTAGCATCTGTCCAACCAAGACCAAGCAGATATCACAGCTGAATAGAAGGACGGTTGTCTTTGGAGACCTGAGGGATGTAGGTTGGATTCCCACCTTCGGCACATCCAAACACTTAATCTTCCTCACTCTCTTTCTTCATCTGTACGTAACAAGGGCCTGCTCCTAAACTCAAACAATCCACAAGCCTCAGCTTCCTCAGTGGCAGGGATTACAGGTATGCACCGTGACACCTCATTCATTCCCTCTTCTACCTGCCCACAGAAAGGAAGAGCATGCCAGAGATCAGATTGGAGTAGTCTGCCGCTCTAATTCCTGAACAAAATAAACACACATTTTTGGTTCTGCTAGATTTCATTCTCCTGTCACTCGGTCCTACCAACAATGCCACGAAATAATCTTGCTGGTGGTAGGCAAGTCTTTTCTCCTTGGCAGTTGGCTGGAGGGAACCATTTTCCCTTTCTCTTTTTCTTGTGCCCTCCTACCCCTGTATCACCTGTATATTGTATTCTTTATGGAGCGACTAGTGAGGATACTCCAATTTTGGTCCCAAGAAGCTTATCAGGATTTGTATGTTACTTTGTATGTTATAAGTTGATGTAATAAGAACATAGGGTCCTTTCAACATGGATTCTAGAGAGGCTGTTACACCACATAGCAATGTCTTCTCCTTCTCCTACTTCTTGTATTATACATCACTCCCTTTTTCTTCATCATTCTTTGCTTCCTCGGGCCCCTCCCCCACTCCCTTCCCCTAATCCCAAGTTCTTCAGTCTTGAAATGATGGAAGTCATCAAGATTCTTCTCACCTCTACAGCTCATTCCTTTCTTCTCTCCCTTGTGGAATCTTATAATCATCCCCTTGGAAAGACAGATCTTCAGGATTCCCAATGGTATCACACTCTCTCCTCATAGTCTCATTCCCAAAGGAGAAATATGACCATCTGCCTGGCCTCTGAGGACATGGTAGTCAGTCTTCCTTGTCAAAGGACCCTTGTGTCCTATTGACAAGGGTGAAGAGTAATTGGAAAAGTTGATTCCCTGACCTGGCTACTAACCTCAGAGCCCCAGAGACTTTCACAGAAGTGCTGATGGGACTATAAGCCTCATGTGTAGCATTGATCACATCTATTATTTCAGACAGTGGGGGGAGAGAGAGAGAGAGAGAGAGAGAGAGAAGAATGAAATGAGGGGAAACATTGGACAAACATCTTTCTTGTTCTTGTCTTAGGGTCAAATGGCTATTTTGGGTTCTGAGAATGGGTCAGACAGGACATTTCCATTCCAGCAGACCCATGGGAGAGAGAGTAAAATGTTGAGAACATTCACCAGGGATGCTCAGTTATAGGAGCCTCTAATCCAGGACTTCTTAAACTTTTTACACTCTCAGCCCCTTTTCAAGTTTAAGCAGTGTTTGGCATTGCACGGCCTGAGGGCATGTGAAGTGCAAAGTGTGCATGCTTTGTGTTCAGAACTGAGGCTGCAGTGAAGTTGCTCCTGATGTAACAAGTGCTGCCAGAAACACCTTGGATTCATTATACGTTTGATTTTTAACTAATTTTTGGTCATTGTATGTTCAGAAACCTTTTACTGTTGCCAAATTTTTCATGACCCCATATAGGGTTGAGACCCATAGTTTAAGAAGCAGTGCTCCAGAACAGGAGTTCTTAATATAAGGTTTGTGAATTTGCTTTTAAAAATATATGGATAACTGTATTTTAATGTTATTGGTTTCCTTTGTAATCCTAAGTATTTAATTCTTTACATTTTAAACATTAATCAGAAAAGTAGTCCATAGGTATCAGCAGGCTTCCAAATGGGCCCATGACGCAATAAAGGTCTAAGATGCTAAGATCTGGGAGGAACAGGACAGAGGCTGACCTGTTGGGAGAGGTAAGAAAGGACACCTCTCATTCCCTCACATGTAGCCAGGCTGCTCCTTTTCTCTGATGAGACCCTTCTGTTTCAATCCAAAGAACCAAATTCCTTTAACATTTACATATGAAAGTAATGGTGTCTAACCATACTCATAGTCTAACAAATTAACATTTGACATTTTGCTGGATATGTAATTCTATAAGAATCGGGACTCCCTGAAGTGAGGCATTTGGAAACCTTTTCATGACCTCATTTTATTTGGTTCCTACTTAAGTCTTTCCATAAACCTTTCACAGACAATGACTTAGCGTCTTGGTAACCTTCCTTAACTTCCTTCAATAATGTGGGGGCACCAAGCACTCAGGTTGTCCCCTTTCATTCTCACTATATAACTGGCTGATGTCCTACTCTAGTTGTAGATATTCTGAATGATCTATTTTATGCCACTTCTCGCAATAAGCTATCCTTAATAATGTTGTATAGTCTATTTATGACCATAATGCATCTTTGGCTATCATATTTATTATTTTGATTCTTTTGAAATCATCTTTTAGTACTCATAGATGCGCAGATAACATCACAGGGAGGTTTCCTTAAAGAAATGACATGGATGTTATATTAACATTTACCTTTTAGAAATAAAATATTAATTAGAGAATTCATCATTTTGTTTACTGTTCTCTCTTGACATTAATTATCATTGTCTTTAGATGTAACAGATAACATGTTAGAATCTGTATGTGGAAATCTTGCTATTTATATGTATTACTTGAGGCCCCTCAGATAGCTGACTCAGGTTTTAGATACTTTGTGAGTCAGAATCTTCTCCAAACTATAGCTCACAAGCCCCCATCCATGTGTTTACCTTTACCTGTCAGCCAAATGACACGATTCATAACAAAGACATTTAATTAAATGCACTATAATAATAACTAAAAGATTCCCCCTATAGTCCCTGAGTTTGCTCTCCCTCAAACACACACACACACACACACACACACACACACACACACACACATATCCCTAATGGAAAGAGTGGCTCTCAATAGGAATCACATGTGGAAATAGTCACCTACATGAATGAATGCCCACATAGGGAATATGTATTACCAGGGGACAACTTATATCTCCAATACTGCAAAACTACAGATGTCTCCAGCTGATATTATCATGTTGCTCTCTGCTGGACCTAATCCCTAACAAATGTTATTCTCCATTTCTTCCTTTCAGGTAGTATATCTAGCCTGATTGTTGTTGATACCCAGTGAGTATCATATCTCTGGTCCAATTGGTCCTTTTAGCTACCACCACCATCTATTGGGATATTTCAAAGTTAACAAGCCTCTTCCCTGAAGGGAATACTACAATTTGATAAGTTTGATGAAAGAAGAGCTGTAACTCTTTCAGCCTGACCTCTCTGCTTTCTCTTTCAGTCTCTTCTGTTCCTTATGTCCCACTTATCTATACTAGGTATCTGCTTGGATAGTTTAAATTATATATGTTACATGAACTGCTGCCCTGGTCACAGAGCATGGCCTTATACTATGCTATAGTGGTTTTAATTGTTTAAATCTAGTCATACGTAACTTGACGTTTTCATTTTTAGAATATTTATACTTTGGTTTACACGGCCTCCAATTATTTCCCAAACTAATGCAGAGTTCACTTTGGTCATTTGTATACCATTTCCAGATGTGCTGATTTTGCAGAAGGATCATTTTGCATGTGAGAAGAAAGAAGGAAAGAAAGAGCCAAAGTCAGAAGGATAGGGTGAGGGAAAGGAAGAGGAAGGGAGGGAGGGAGGGAGGGAGGGGGAGAGAGAGAGAGAGAGAGAGAGAGAGAGAGAGAGAGAGAGAGAGAGAGAGAGAGAGAGAGAGAGAGAGAGAATATAGTTGGATGAACCAATGAATGACTGGTCTAAGACCTCAGAAGTCATACAGTTCAGTACATACCTGAAGCAGGAATGTGTCCTACAATATCTGTGACAAGTAGCCATAGAATTTCAGAATCACAAGATTTTAAGGTAGCAAGAGACCTCAGTGACCTTCTAGCCCAACACATACCTAAAAAGAAATCTTCATTGTAACATGTTTGACAAATTCTTCTCCAGCTTATCCTCTACAACCACCACCCCCACATATGCCTCTGCTTAAAACCCAGAGTTTGGAAAGACCTGTAGTCATACTGACCATCAAAATCAAGTGACC